>NW_026940105.1:0-9929 GCF_032062105.1 Saccostrea cuccullata
TCTTTAATTTGTACATCAAATTAAATTTCAATATTATTTATTATTATTATTATAAATCCAGCTCCTATACTCTAAGCAAAGCAAAGTATGTTTTGAATGTTAGCTCCTGTGAATGAGTAAAGCAATTTCTTTTATGCTTATGTCAAATGTTAACTAAACTCCTTTTCACTTTGTGGAAGCATGCTTTTCGCGCCTATGGATTTGTAATTTCAACTATCATTCGAAATTGCATTTGTGCCAAAAACTGATATTTATGTTCGTACTGTTAAATCACTTACAAAAAGAAATCCTACATGTAAAACATCAACTGTCATATTCGGGTTTAAAATTGGAATTACGAATAAGACGTGAACACGTTCTTTTTGCTAGAGAGAAATTAGCATAAATTATAAGGCTATAAAAACTAGTATAATACGCTTTCATGTAATATCTACTGACAAGTTTACCAGATTACTTTACAAACATATTACCCCATGTTATTTGGAAGAATGCATATGAAGGATGGCATACGATTAAATTTATATAATGGCTGGGAAATTCTTTTTGTTTTAAATATAAACAATCACTCATTCATTACAGCCGGTGTTGTATAGTAGCCTTTCCCCCTAGCCATCTTTCCCCCCGGAAACATGGCTATATAGTAGTTTTTCCCCCCGGGAAATTGGCTATATAGTAGATTTTCCCCCATGGAAAGATGGCTATATAGTGGGATTTCCCCTCTTTTATAGCCAGATTACCCCCAGGGAAAACCTACTATATAGTAGATTTTCCCCCCTTTTTTCATTCCGGTTAAGTTTATGGAGGACCATTCTTTGTAATAATTCGCAATACATGCGTATTTGAAAAGACATTGATTATCACCGACACGTAATTAAGTAGACTGACATTTCTTTTTGTTATGAAATCAATCCATTACGATAAGGAAATTGTTTTCACGAGTGGGACAGAACTTTTGTATTATATTTCACTTGTGAAATAATATAAAAACATCTTGTCCCACTAGACGTGAAACAAATTCAATATCCAACCACCAACATTGAATATCCTCTACGAAAAAATATGTAACGTTTTAAATAAGATTCCTCTTGCGTAGGATTGTTTCTTTTATATTTATAAAATTCAACGGAAGACTTGAATGATTCAAGTGTTTCCTCACTATTTTAAGTTTTTAATCAAACTTTGTTCTCTCGATTTCATGAATTCAAATCTATCGAATCGATTTCACAGAATATTCTGCCAAAGATAGATTGATATTTGATATTTTAATAAACAACCTCTGAATTTCTTGAAAGTTAATGAAGAGAAGAGTGTTGTCTTCATTAAATAAAGTATTGGTTAACAGGAATTTAGAACGCACACACGCCTCCACATGTATGACCATTTTAAAGTTACCATGTAATACAAGTTGTCGTTCCTGCAACGCTCCCTCAAACACTTTTAGACAACAGTGGCGGATCCAGAAATTTCAGAACGGAAAGGGAGCGCACCAGAATTTTTCCCTTTATAAAAAAATCCATGCTGTATAAACACAACATAATTATTTCGCAGGGTGTCACTTTTTACCAACTTACCTGGGAATATGTCTTAGGTCATTTTTTGTTAATTTACTACATAAATTGTAATAACTCTGAAACTCCTATCCAAATGCTGCTGGATTCTGAAAAAAAAGCCGTACATATTTTTGTGTATTTGGATATATACATGTGTATGTATTTTTTGCATAAATATTTGGTTTACACTTCTTTAAAATCAATTATCCATATACATATGTACTGCAGTCCTAAAAACAGCCTATTTCACCTCAAAACTACATCTGAGATGAACTTCTCCATGGTTGATACCTAATACGTAAAAACTTCACTATAAAAAAAATCATGAATTACTACAAAAGAAAACAAATGAAGATATGCAAATTAAAAAGTTATTTTATTAACTATTTCTTTATCTTATCTTTATACTGGCTCAGGTAAATGGTGTTGCATTTAAATAAATACAAATTTCAAAAGTTGCTGATTTATCGAAATAATTATACTTTGAAATAATTATTTGGGAACATTCGCTTTTCCTTAGTCTAGTCCACAAACCTGGGACTTCTTTTTCAAAACAATGAAAGGGCGGGGTGGGGGGGGGGGCAGTGTGTTTACTGAAGAAATATATTGTAAATACAATAAAAAAGCTAAATCTTTCAAGTTAAATCTAATAAAATTGGCACTAACTATTCCTTTCTATTTTACACGTTTTTTTTATTGAATTTAATATGGCGTCTTACAACAGAAAAGTTCGGTAAGACACGCTTATAACAAAGTGCCAGGGATGAAGGATTTTGCTTTGTTATAACCGTAATTCGTTATATCTGTTACGATTACAATTTATTTTAAAGTCATTGGGAATTAAAATCACTTTGCTGTAAGCGTCAATATTCATTATAAGCGCGTTCGCTATCAGCGTGCACTATGGATCTTTTGGCTGACACATGTTTATAACAAAGACAATGTCAGAAGATTTTGTTTCACATAAAAAATTAAATTTAGTTAAAAAAGGGAAAAAGAGTCCTTAAATTCATAGCACGTGTATACATGTATTTGAAATATATAATTCATGTACGTTGTATAATTTAAGTTTTAAATATAGTATCCAAGTAGTTCGATGAATTGCCTGTATGATAAATTCTTTACGTTTATACAGTTGACAATAAACACTTTTTCGTTCATTAATGTATGCAAGTACATATATGTAACGTACTTCAGTCACTGTTCAAAACATCGATTTAAAGCCTAATCAGCTTTCCATAAACAATTTTCAAAAATCTAAACCAAAAACGTTAGGGGGAAACCCTACTATGGGGGAAAATCTGCTATGTAGTAGCTTTTCTCCCTAGGGGGAAAAACTACTATATAGCCAGTTTTCCGGGGGGAAAAGCTACTATGGGGGAAAAACTACTATACAACACCGGAACTGTGCCCGAACTGCGTATTCATTCTGAAAACTAAAGGTTCCTTATAAAGCACTTATTTCCCTTTAGATTATACCATTGATAACACATCACATCACATCCCACTTCACGTTACCCTGCAATTTCATATAAAAAGTTGAAGAACACCAAAAATTTCGGAAATAAGCAATTAAAATTGACTAAAATAGCATAGTGCAGAACTTCCAATTCTTCTTAATTAATAGTTTATCTCTTACTGGAAATTGTGTTGATTTGCTGTCTCTGAGTGAATAAAAACAAAAACAAAATATCCTTTGCTACACATACTTATTTTAATATTTTTTTAGTTAATCATTGTATAAGAGAAGGATTATTTTTTTTGTCCACCTCTAAATTAATTTCATCACATACTCAATGCACGGGTATATTAAGGCATCACATGGACCAGAATTCGGCGAATTAAGACTTTTTTTATAATTATGTAACACTAATAAATCGGAAAAGTCAAGCATTAAACTTTTGTTATAATTATGCATTCTATAGACTTCAATGGGACTTGTACTAAATGAAGCACTTCACCACGACGTCACCACGTGACGTCTATAATTAGAAAATATGCCTTAATGAAAAAGTGAAAAGTTCAACACTACCCCGGGGATAATTAATTTCAATTTGTAATAATAATCATGTAAAAACATATCTGTAACATGAAAAGTGCTGCTAGAATCCTACTGTCCTATCACAGAAATAATTATTCAACACTTTCTGACGAAACCTTCCTAAAATTTTTACATTTTGTTCATAACATTGAAAAAAATGCATTAATTCCCGTAAACCATACGATTCTAGCAGCACTTTCCGAAAACAATAGAATAAGAACTTTAGATAAAAACAAAAATTAAGTTTCAAAGTGTGCGGCGTAGTGTTGAACTTTTGCATTTTATTTGTTACGAACGACAGAGGAAAGGCTGATCGGCAAGTAAACACCCTCCCTGCTTTAAATTTTACGAAGAAATTGTTGAAGTATATTACCATACCTTATTCATAAGCTTTATTCCCACCTGAATCACACATGATATTCATTCTAAATGCTTTTAAACTCCAATTTCTTGTGTTTGTTTACATGAATTCTCGTTACGTTTCACTTTCACTCTGCTACTGCATGATCAACAGTTATGACGTAACGGGTTTGGTATTTAACCCCTGTGATAACTACAGAGACCCAGAAACGACAAAATTCTGTTTGTATTATGCCTCTGCATATTTTGACTAATTTTACGACCTGAAATCAATCTTAGATATCGATTATAAGAAATTGTTATCACTAAACTTCACGTAATATAGCTTACTATGACGTCATATATATATATATATATATATATATATATATATATATATATATATATATATATATATATATATAGGCAAGCTGAATATTTGGTTGTAACCTTAACCTACCTGCGTGTCAACTTTGATTAAAAATACAAGGCTTGTTCCTGATACTGACAAGCATATTTATTAAAATATTTTTATTAAAAGTATAAAAGAACAGAGGGAAATAGTGACAGGAAGTATTCGAAATGTTATATGTACACAAACATGGTCTTTTTATAGATATGGATTAATTCCAAATGCTCTGTGTCAGTTTTGAGGATAGTATCTACAAAAATATATCTCATTTTATTCATTTTAAATAAATTGGTTACACACTCATTATTATACATAATCTTTATATTCCGTTATATCATTAAAATGGTAATCAAATAGCTATCCTTAGAATGTTATGTAACGTTCTGTGATCATCCATCAAAAGTTCCTACACGGTCTCTTGTACCTTGTCTGTTATAAAAAGAGTCTTCTGCATCATAAGAGAAGTGAGTTTATATTTTTTAATTACAAAGATTGAAACCAATGTCATTGTTTATCAGCATGTTCACATATGTGTAAAATTGATAAGTGTACCCAAATAACATACATGATATATTGATTTTCTGCCGAAGGGCGATTGAAACCGAAGATGTTGATATGGTATCATTTTATTTTTACACATTATCGGCCAAGTTAACACAAGCAAAACAAAAAAGAACAAATTCACAGTTCCCGTTATTTTTGTTTATTTATTTTTTAAATAAATGTACTCTATAATAACTTGTTTATAAAACAAAAAAAATCAAACAAAATAACAAAAAACATAACAAAAAACAAAAAAAAAACAAAAAAAAACCTAGTTCATTTATAAATTCTCCAATAATTGTTCACATTATTTGTGTTTCATTAGGATAGTGGCATTATTTTATTTCATTGTCATAAAATCAATTGTTAGGGTTTTGTATTTGTTGATTTCATGGAATTCTTTTTTTTTGCGTGATAAATGTACTTGTGATTATTTAATTTAACATTAAATAATGAAATAGGCCTACAAGTAGATTTTTTTTCTCCTGAACCTTTAGTTTATATGGGGATAAAATTCTGCTCATGACTTCCTTATTGAACACATGTACATACAATATAATACAGACGGGAAGACTGATGGGCAGACAGACGATTGAGACGTAATGTCTCCTCCTTTTGTGAAAGCGGGGGACAACAAAGCGCAGTTTTAAACACTGGCCTAAAGTATATACCCTCGAAGGAAAAGCAAATTAATTCAAATATTCACATTATAAACGTTGATCTCTCTTGTAATATTTTCATTGCTTTTTTTAAATAAAAAAAAATCTAATTTCTTACACTGAAGGAACTTCATGCAATAAGAAGAACTCTTTTGTTCCTCATATTAGATAGGCGATGAACAGATGCGTCGATTTTTTTTGTGATGACTAAACCCTTAGGCACAATCGTATTTGTGGAGTATGACAGCTAGTCTGCATTGTTTTTAATACATGTACATCTAATTTGGTTTAAATTTGACAAAACAGAGATTGTTATTCCTTGTCTAATTATGAGTGATAAATCAAAAAAGAATATGAAAATGGAAAACAAAATGTATGACAATCAAACACCCCAAATTAAAAGAAAGATGCATATTTATAGAAAAAGAAATTCCGAATAAATATTGATAATTTTTCAGATTAAAGTTTATCTCAACTTGCTTACTTCATGGGTGGTAAAATTTCTGGCTCTACTAAGTCGTGAAATTCTGACCCGAAAAATAACATTAAAAAAACTGAAAATAATATAATTTGACCATTTTATTAATGACCTTTTGTGCATATGTTTTAGCAATAACTTGTGTTCTGTGATAAACCAAGATATTATAATTGACTACTTTTAAAAACAGGCAATATACGAGGGTTGTCCCAAAAAGTCGTAGACAATGTTTATAATTTTTTAAACATGCAACCAATACTTACCAAATTTTGCATAGACATAATATAGTCAATGTTCTTTAAAATTGTGAATTTCTAAATACATATCTTTCATATTAATAATATTAGTACGATTTATAGGAAGGCCGATAAGGCTTGTCGGCGCACGGACAAAATTGGGAATAATTTACGCATATAACTATTACATTTGCTTTTATTTCTTTAGAACTATGTAATACATTGAACTCAAATTGAAATCACTGAAAACAGAATAAAAATCTTAATATTATGTCAAAATTTCATATAAATATCTTTAGAAACAGACAATTGGTGTCATGATTTTCATAGTATCGTTGAAATTGAGTATGATGAAAATGACGTCGTCAAACGCGTAGTCGGCGCACGGAGATGTAATAAATTGTGTTGGATATGGTTTATATACAACAGAGATGGTTAAAAAAAAGTACAGAAGTGACATTACACACCAGATTTTAGTAATGGAGTTATTTTTAAATTGCACGATATTCCATGAGTTTTTCTTCTGTACCGAACATAGTTAATTAACGGCATGTAAGAAGTAGAGTACTGTTGATAAATGCAGACAATTGGGAACAATCTGGGCTGCTAACGACGTCAAACAATTTGTATTCTCTGCTGCCTACAATGTAAGACGATCTTTCAACTAAATTTTGACTGAATTTTGAATCTGCTTTAAAAAAAACAATTAAGTAAAAAACAAACGGACATTAGTGAATTTAAATATGTCCCTTAATCAAGAGTTGTCTAATCACTTTAAAAAAAATATCGAATGTTAATACCCGCGATTGAAGCAAACCAAGAGATCATGACGTTATAAGAGACGTAATTTACGTTTGCTTTCATGCGCCGGTGTACACTTATATTCTTTCTTTATTTTTTCATGATTTTCTTATAAGATGTGATATCATCACGAAACTTGAAGTGCATGTTCATAAAATGTACTCTTTGCTTTGACAAGGAAGGAAATTCAATAAAGCAAAGAGAAACAAAACTGTTTTCCCTGTCTACGACTTTTTGGGACAACCCTCGTATAATGCATACCGATAATGATGATACTAATTGAGCTGAGGTTTTGGCTTGAAGAACAAGAACTCTTTGAGAAAGGTGCTCTAGTCATAGAAAATGACTGGATACTGGGGATCTTCTACAACCTGGGGAATATAATGGTTTTTCCTAAGTGAAAGAAGAGCGTATTTGGCCACTTTCTCCAGATTCGCTGCAGTTGTTTCTCACCATTTTACCGTTTGGAGCCCAAAGCACCAGTCAGGCTAAAATCTTATGTGGACTTCCTGAATCAGAGGAAATCAAAGTGTGTACTACTTTCTGTGATTTCTTTTTTGGGCAAGGGGAGGGGGTACATTACAAAAAATACTACAGTTTACTATAACTTACTATGGTTAGCTAAGGTTGACTATATTGATCACTTTTTTGAAACTATGAACACTTTGATTTACTATTGTAAACACTTTCATTTACTATTGTAAATACTTTGACACTTTGACTCACTATAGAACTTTCATTTACCATGTTGATCACTATGGAAACTGATTTACTACGGAGAGCTTTGATTTACTAGAGTGATAAATTTGAAAACTTTATTTAACTATAGTGATAACTATGAAATTATAAAGTGATCCCTTTGGAATCTTTGGTTTACATAAGTGATCATTTGACACTATAGTGAAGAGAAGACTTTGAAAACTTGTATTTACTATTATAAAAGTGATATTTTTGACACTTTGATTTGTAACAGTAAACTATGGTAAACTATAGTTAACTATAGTATTTTTTGTTAGGGAAATGTTTAAAATATGAAAAAAAAACAAACAAATGGCGTCACTAAGCATTAGGCCTTTTAAACAGCGTGAGCTATCGCCAACATCTCTTTTAGGGGATGATTTTTAGTGAGCGGTCAAGTACGTTCGATCTGTTGAATAACCCTCATGAATAATACTTCAACACCAACAGTTTGCTGTTAATTCATAATAGAATATGTGTGAAAATTCTTTCGTGTTACTTAAAATGTCTCTCTTTGAAGTACAAATAATACCAACAGTATTTTAGTTATCATTGTCAGTCTTTAATTAAGGTAACGGCAAATTGGAGAAAAAAATTTAGAATTGTGAGAAGATAGTCCTTCAAAAAAGTGCAAGGGTCTGATATATGAGTATTTACATGTACCATGTCAAAATCATATGTTCTTGTCAAAGATATTACATATTGCATGTGCAAAAGAAACACAAAGAATCAAGCGTCTAGGAGATTTAACCTTGAATTATTCGGAATATATAACGCATATGCTATTTCTTGGTATATTCAAAGGAGTATTTAAAAAAAAAGAATAATCTTTTATGTTGAAAAATCCTTTTTCTCAACTTCTAAAACACAAATAGGAATTATGTTCCTTAGTTCTCCTGCCAGACAACTGAGCTTGTTTTTTGATTAATGCAGGCAAAAACAAACAACATCGTTGAAGTGAAAAATGTCATTTATTGAAGTAAATGACGTAAAAGTAGTAAAACATTTTTACAATGCAAGAAAAGGGGTCAGGAAAGGATTTTTTTCGGTCCGTTTGTGTTTTAACAACTTGCATTGTTTTATTTTACAGACTAAATCTGCGCTGTTCCTCATTCTTTTTTTCTCTTTAATGTATATGCACATGTAAAAATGTAAAGTAAATTGATTATATGATGAATGTCTTTTTTTAAAACTGCAATACGGCTGCAAAACGTGTACTTTTTCATTCACATTTACCTAATATATCATTACGGAATAAAGTAAAAAGCTAAAATAAGCAGTTTGAGAAAAATCAATATTCTCTCCTCATACAAAATTAACGTAATTAAAATCTGCCGGAAAATCAAGGGTCATACATGAAAGCTCTGCTTATCTTTGTTTATTTGTACAACGTGAATTCTAAAATAGCGCGTGCATACAACGAATAGTTTACAATTATAAAGGGATATTAGGTAAAAGCAATTCTCAGTGTTAAAATATCATAAGCCTCCGGTAAATTTATAATAATTAACATTTTAGTCTGCATTCAGATGAATTTAACATGAATAAATATAAATGTTGATATTTTGTGTATTGGGGTGCAGGAAAGGAAAATCCACCAAAATCATACGTCATCGCGACAAAATGTCAAACATAATACCTTTCTGTAGTTTCAATAAAATTTTCACTTCAAATGGCAATAAATTTTATGTCATAAGTGCATTTTAACGTTGAGTTTACACCAATGTTTTCTTTGAAAGCATGGAGGGACGAGAAATGATACAATGTATATCAACAAACCTTTAGGGTAAAACCTTCGCGAGCCCCACGTGAGTGTTGAAGAGATGCCGTTTCTCCTTCATACAATGATTATATTAATTTCCCAACTAAATTTTTGTCAGAAAAGTTGCTTTTAAATTTCAAGCCCTATTTTGGGTTTCGTTTTTTTGTTTTGATCAACTTTGTCAATGTAGCAGGCCTACCGGAAAGTGTATACATTTATGAGTATGAAAAAAATTCCAAATCCTATAGGAAAACTTTAACAAGACTGTTTTTGAAGGGATTCGTGAAATTGCCACTTTAAGTATCCGTACAGGACTGTGAGAGCATGAATATGTTTCAAATACATATGTAGAGTTTCATTGGCAATGTCT
>NW_026940106.1:0-9763 GCF_032062105.1 Saccostrea cuccullata
CGGAATTTCCAGAGGTCTGTGTTTTATGCCTTCCTCACAAAATTGTATAGTTTGTTGATTTTTTTATGAGATCGATCACCTTTCGTTATCTTCACATTGTAAAAATATTTCCTACTAATGATGTTTGGCTAATGAGTTAAAAACACGGAATCATTTTCTTCCTTACTTTATGTAACCCGAAACCATAGTCCACTAAACTGCACTCTGTGCAACAATATACATGTAAATAGTTTCTTTAGAAGTTTTTGTTTAAATGATTGAGCCTCATGCAATCTTATTATCTGTATGAGAGTTCGAAGGTTACAAAGAAAAAAATAGAAATGGCCAAGTTTGGCGATAGAAACGTGAAAAAATTATTATTTTGCTTTGCTGGCATTGTTTATGCCGTAGGTTATACACAAAGTATCCGATATACCCAGATACACATCAACACGTTCAGGTCTATTGCTCATTGAATTAGCTCTTATGAAGTGACATGTTTTAACATTACTCCTTCTACAATCATTCCTTTGGAAACAGTGAACGAATCCATTTTCACTCTATCGCAATGTTTTCTTTTCTTCAGCGGTTATACATTATAGATACCTTTTATTCAGAAGATAGATCAATTATGTGATACTTAATTAACGTGGGTTCACAAGTTATTGATTGGTGACCGCGAGAGAATTAAAAAGGTCTTGCTCAGTCAAAGAAACATGACATGTCGACCGAGAATTCCTTGTCGTCGTAAAATAAAGAATATTGTTATTGTCACGTTGATGGTTCCGTGTATATATTATTGGAATATATATATTTACCAACGTAAGTTTACATTTACTTAAAAATTAATATTTTTCTTGAAGAATATTTTGAGTTGAATTAAGATCATTATCATTTTAAAGGTAAATAAAAACATGTTTGTAATCTTTAAAATCTCTTCTGTTTTTTTGTTTTGTTTGTTTGTTTTTGAATTAATTGATTTCATTGCTATACCTGGTATTTTTTGCAAGTAATGGTTCGAAATTGGTCAAAATGTAAAAAAAAAAAAAAAAAAAAAAATGACCAATAAACCAAGTTATCAGTAAAATATATTTTATCTTGATCTTAATTTTTACATGAGAATAAAATTAAATGCTGCAGGCAACACCTGAAATTCAGGACTATCATATTTACTAATGCTGGTCTAGATTAGACATCAATCAATATAATACTCGAGAATATACTGTTGCCAGGAAAATGAGTTTTAGAAAATATGTTCTCTAATTGCATTTAAAGTTTTAATGGTTGCTCATGGTTTATTAGGTAAAATGGAATTCCACATTATGAAAACTTAATTTGACTGTCTAATATTATCAAACACATGCTTCTATTTTATTAGACCTTCTTTCTCTCTCCTTCAGTAAAAAGTGTACTTTCCATGTTCAAACCGTAAACAGACCTAAAACTATCACCTTTTTCAATGGGTCACGTTTTCTTTTCAAATACCAGTATTATTTTATTTTAATGTCCTTAGCATGTGTTTACTCTTCAAGAATGAAAAATAGGATTTAAGTGTTTCTTTGAATAATTGAAAGTGGATGTTTTCGGCCAATAAATGTTTACTTTATCCATGCATCCTGTAGATAGCTATCATGTATTAAATAGCAAAGGAGGACGATTTCTTCTTGTTTACTGAACACCAATTTTTACACAGATATGTAATTTGGAGGAAGTTTATGTCAATTTTCGCAAAATGATCTAATTGTAGATACATATGATGGGAAGTTTTCAATAAAAAAAGAATGATTATTTTCCGTTAATTTCTAATACTGTAAATGATTTACACAGCAAACTTGATAAAAATACACTTGAATAACATATCCTAAGTTACACTTTTCATCATTTTATAGATTTTTAAAGATACAGTATCTGAAGGACATTTTAACCAAAAATTACATAAAACCTACGTTTACACATGAATAGTTCCCTTATATGAAAAACATCAAGTTTGTACATTGTATTGAGTAAATAATAAAAGTGGTACATCTACCTAAACTATGACTAACTGTTGACGAACACCACCCTTCAGCAGAGAAGAAACTTTTGAATAATTTCATTTGAGTATGACTTCATTTGATTACATTTAGATAATTTTAGGTATAGCTCTTCATTTGTAAAATGAAGAGAAACATTCATTTTAGTTATATTTTTTCTTAAAATGAGCAGTGTGTCTCAAACTGTGGTAATTCCAAATTCGAGCCTAATACTTATCATTTTAGATTTCATTTTAATATTTGTTTTTAAAAATAAGTTCGTTTTAATTGTTCTTTCTTCTAATCAAAAAAATTCTACATTTCGTACATAAACTCTGAAAATATCTTTGAACAGACAGTGTTCAAAGGAATCGATTTTCTCTCCAAATTCTCATGGGAAGAATCAGCTTTTCATCCCTATTAAAAAGCAGCTTCTAAAATAATGATATGATAATCGAGGTAGAAAAAAAAAATGGTTTTGAGGGATTTGATGGTCGAAAAATGTTCAGTAGTAATGAAGATGAAATTGAACATTTTCGAGGTGGTGATAAATCCATAGGTCTCTCCACGCCACGAAAACAACGAAAATTGAACCCCCACGATAATCTAATTTCACAGTGTTGAAAATATTCGACAAGTACAGCTGTATATTCATAGTGTAAATTTAAACATTTTTTTAAACTTTTGTTTCATTTTGTTGCCATTTCGCTTCATATTAATAAAAGTTCTTCAGTGCATGAACTTCAATTACACATTTGCTAGTAAGAAAGTGAAAGCGAGCGCAACTTTTTAAAAATAAAAATATGTATTTGAAATGATTTGAAAATAAATATTTCATTACTACATTTAACGGTAAGAAGGAATTCCCTCTTGTCGCCTTTTCGTAGAGGTAGTGAATCTTATCTGGAAAGAAAATGTTATTTACTGTACACTGTATTTATATTTCATTCTGCTTGAAAGTATAATGCTTGATCGTGATTAACTAGAAAATAGAAATCCCGTCAATAAACACTATTTCTGCAGAACACATTTGCTCGAGTAGGCTAAATTCTGAAAAGATATCGATTTCTAAAATATAAGGAAAAAAAAGAAGAAAAAAAATGATACGAATCTTTAATAATAAAACATTCATAAGGACTTAAGATTTTAATCTAAGATCTGTAAGATCAAGTTTCCCTATAAAGCAAAGAAGATGGACCGACCATCTGTCAAAATGTCTAGGGTTCAACAAAAAATAAAGTGTTTAAATCCTTATTATGACATAATTTTTCTTGAAATTTCAGTTAATATTAATGTATGCAGTGTATATTTAAGTATTGAAATTTTTTTGCCATGAAAATTTGCCATGAGAATGTGCCTAGCGAATGTTCTACAGAAAAGTTTTGTTTGTCAAAATTTTATATAATTATCTCATTAATCAGGGCCTTGAATTAAAAACGAAGTACACAAACTGAATTTCATTATTAGAGCAGTTAGGGCAACAAGTATTTTCCACGCCTTGTTCACCAATCTCCTTTCAGATGTGCATAAGGGGGAAAATTAAAAAGAAGTACACTGCTCTATAGTTTTAAAATTTGTAAGCACATTAATTCTATGTTTGACTTTGTCCCTGCGAAACAAATGGTAAATACTTTTCTTGTTCAAACTCCAAGGTGTCCATGACTAGCACCAATCAATGGTTTACAAGTTCCTTTCAAATATTTTTCCACGTTCACATTACTAGTATTTAAAAACTTGGCGTGTTTTTACAAAAAAGAAATGAACACAGAAATCAAATATTACTTTGAATTATCAAACAAATTCACATGCACACTTTTGGTAAAGGAAAAAGCATTTAAACCAAAGCATGATTTTTGAAGACTGATAAGTATGATAGGTATATATAGCAAATAAAAATCGATTTCCCTTTATATGACGTTACAACGATGAGGAAACTTTTACCAAATTAAAAAAGAGTAGTTATCTTAACACATTGATGTATTTATAATCGTATATATTTTATGATATATTTTTCTATCAGGGAATGCATTTTCACAGAAAATTAATAATGAAAAGGATCCAAAATACGCTTTAACTAACTTCGTTCACTATAAAAGAAAAAAGAAAAATCGATAGGGTCGTTGATTTTACAAATGGAACAAGAAATCTTTTTTTTTTTTCGTCAGTATATTGATAGGTGTATATTAAGTCTTTGTTCCGATTCCCTACTATATGTTCTTGAAAAAAAAAAGAAAGATGGAACATATACACCGTATATTATTTATTTATTTTGTAATAATTTAAATAATATTGACTAAACGTAGACTAAAATATTGAATGTACATTCTACTTGCAAATTGAGGAAAAGGAAACCTTTTGTCCTTTATCCCCTTGCATAGAAAAAAGTTTGCAAGTTGATTTTACTGTATACATGTATTTAAAATGATCACCAAAGCAAGACTGCGGTTTTGAAGTGATTGCCTTTTCTCAGGTAAGGTTATCAAGAGGTTGAACTTAGTTGAGGGTTTATGAACCCGAGGGAACCACGCTGTCTTGTTGATTGAGGTACAATCCAAAACATAATAAAACATAATAAACATAATAAAATGATCTTGCTCATATCCTACAATTTATATTAACATCGATTTCTTTATCTCAGCCCAACAGAGTATTTCAATTCATCTAACGGAGAGCCACACCTTGACCCAAGTTTTTCGTACTCCAAATCGAGAGGGAGATCAATACAATAAAACAGGTAATTGTCAATCTACATGTTAAGTGATATCGTTGTTAAACGTTGTTTATTTTTTGCTATGGATTTTTTTTATTTTACATGGCTTGAATTGCAAAATTTATACTTTCCTGGTAATTTCATTATACTAGGACATTTCTCATAGACTCTCTCTCTCTCTCTCTCTTTGAATCACTTTGACCCTTTTTGTTTTATTTTTTACATGTTTTATACATGTATGTATAATAAGACACTTTCGATCATATTATACAGAGGAGAAAAGAAAAACGATTCGATGTCAAGTGCCTACGATACAACACAATGTTTTTCGAATATTTCAGTTGAACTATTTCTAAATGCCAGAGGAATTTATTTTCAGAATCGATAGTAAATTCATCTTCATACCCAATAGCAAGGAAAAGGAATATTCCTCTTACTCTGATTGTCTCTATGATGAGAAGCGGATCTAGCTTTACAGGCGACGTATTCCGAGCCCATCCCAACTCCTTCTATCTGTTTGAACCGATGCAGTACCTAACACAGAGTGTTGGAAAGAACGAAATTGTTTTTGTGAATGGCACTGTAAGGTAATCTGGAAATTATCTTTTTTAAAAAGATTATTGATTGTTTGTAAATCATATACTACAATGCATGTAGATTTGATTTTTTTTCAAGTTATGTCACTTACCTAGTAAATATTGGGAATGCTAAATGATATCATTATGAAATTCAGACCTTGCTATGGAAGAAATTTAAAAAGGATTTTTTTCTGTTGAATTTTAACGTTATATAGGTCCTATAATGAAAGCCAGCTGCACGACATTCATGCCGAAATGATCGTCAATCTTCTGCTGTGTCGCTTTGAAGATGTTCCTTTCCAGGTCTTTAAAACAAGCCACTTCCTGTACCATAACCATCTTAAGCATCATTACCGCTGTGCACAACGTATTAAAGATAGCGTGTCTGCCTTGAGGAAACAGTGTATCCCAAATCTCATCAGGACGTGTAAAAAAGCCAATTCATTCACTATGAAGTTGATAACAGTAAGAATGATAGCCATCTCAAGGGTGATGCAGCTTCTTCCAGAAGTTCATGTCATTCAGTTGGTAAGAGATCCTAGAGCAGTGTTGCTTTCACAAATCAATGTCGGCCAAATTGATAAAACGAAAATTGAAAATGAAAGTCGCTCACATTGCGATATCCTTAAAAATGATATAAAGGAGACTGAGTCGGATATTTATAGAAATTTCAATTTTCACCGACAGAGGTATGAGGATCTTGCACACGAACCATTTGGACAGTTTCAGGGTTTGTTTGAATTTTCTGGATTAGAATTTAACAATGCAGTACAGTCCAGAATTCAAAAAATAGCAATGAGGACAGGAAAGGTGAAAAAATGTCAGTATTGTTCGGATAAAGGTGACGCAATGGAGGCTTCTGTTCGATGGAGAACTTCAGCAAAATATTCTATTGTTCATGCAATCCAAGAACAGTGCTTAACTATTATAGACAGACTGGGGTACGTCTCGGTGAATTCCGCAACGGACCTGCATGACAAGAAGATTTCACTAACGAAATGGGAGAGAGAGAGAGAGAGAGAGAGAGAGAGAGAGAGAGAGAGAGAGAGAGAGAGAGAGAGAGAGAGAGAGAGAGAGAGAGAGAGAGAGAGAGAGAGAGAGAGAGAGAGAGAGAGAGAGAGAGAGGCAGGCATCACAAGAAGTTGAAAGAGTGGTTTTTCAATACTTAAGTCTTTCATGCACTTTTCTTCAATATTATATAGTTTTCATACATTTATTTCTAAAAGAATGTTAATTTTTAAGCGGTTAGCTAGCTAACCGCTTTATGGCATGGGCTCCATAAAACCGGAAACTTCCATAAGGCGCTACCTATCGACATCGCTTTATCGCACGTAACCTTATCCTTCTGCAACCAAAACCGGAAACTTCCACAAGGCGCTACCTATCGACAACGGTAACTTCAGCAAAGCGCTTCCTATGATTTGTATACTGTTTAATACGCCCCCTGGTGAGAGATTGACTATATGCTGTGTATGAAAAGTGGCTATTATAATGATTATATCGAATTATTATTATTATTTACCAAAGCATTGACAATACACATGTACTTAGAACACTAACTTCAAAGAACTGAGAATTAGGTCCTTATTACATGTACATCGTGCGATCGCGATTTATAGCAACTGTTAGTTTATTTTTGAAAGTTGAACGATACGGTTAATTATACAGCAGGTTGAAGGTTATTACATACTGCAAAAAACATCAGCAAATCTCTCGATCGAGTTTGATTTTCCTTGCCAAAGTATTAAGAAACACAATTTATTAAGTTAAGTAATACCTGAAAAACGCTTTTATAAAAACACCGAATGCATCTGTAAGTTTTACACTTTTTGTAACGTTTTTATGGAAACAATAGGATTACCTCCACAATGAAACGTTTGTTTTTCTTCTCTTTTCTTCTCTGTCTAATAAACAGATTATAAAAGCTCTGCTCCCAGGGGTAACTTCTCTTCTCCGTCTTTGATAATTTATTACAAACGATCATAAGGGATCACTTACTTTTAGTTTTGAAAAAAATAATGGGGCACTTAAAGTAGTAAAATTAATTTTGAAAAAAAAAAATGGAGAAATATATATTAATTTTAATCAGGATTGTGATCCTCTTCTAAAAATCAATCGATATTATTATTCACAGAAGAATGAGGTTTGAAAAATCTTGGCAATTAGCAAAAATTTAAAATATATACTTAATGCTTATTTATAAGTTTTGAAAATTTGATCAATTCCTAGGGAACGTATAATTAGCTGTGAAAATACTTTTTAAATTTGAATTTGTCCAATTTGTCGATTATTATTTTGAGCATTTGAGAAGAATTAAATTAAAATACAGGTGTTTAGAGGCACATTGATAGAAAAGAAATCAGTGTACATTGTTTAATTGACATATTGAAGACAGTGACACTACACTGATTTTTAGTGTACATTTGAATTTTAAATACTAGTATTGATTGATTAGACAACTTTCCTTTTCACGTTTTATTTGAGAACAATATTGCATGAAGAGTATATGGCAAATACACATTATATGTACTTATCTAGACATATTGTGCAAGACTTCTTTTAAATGATTCTAATATACCATTTACTTTATTCGAACATTTACTTGTTTGAAAAGTCAATAAAGTACATTTCATTAAGCTTGATAATCTTGTTTACTCGCCAGTCTTCCCGTAGAAGTAGTAGTTTATAATATTACTAAACGGAAGTATTCAGTATCTGTATCAAAATACAGAATGAACAATGATCGATTTAAGAAGAAAAGCTGACTCCTGAAAGTTCAAGAGGTGGGATCCGTTGCCTAGAAGAAGTCAATCTAATAAAAATTAGAATGTTAGATCCGCTTGCATACTCGCTACACTAACATCTAACAGCATCCCATTGAGGATCACGTCAGAGGTCAAATTCTATCAACCAATCAAATCGTCGCTGGCAAAATCATCGTATATTGTTGAAGCAAATAACTCTTGAGGCGTTCCGAATTAGACTTCTGACGTGACCCTCAATGGGATGTTGTTAGATGTTAGTGTGGCGAGCGGATCTAACATCTAATTTTAATTAGATTGAGAAGAAGTAAGCATTCTTCGTTGACAGGTTAATTATATAGCCGCGATGAGCCTACACAACTGAAGCTCTCTGATATCAATTCATTTACAAAGTCTCTGCTCAGCCATCCTTTTTTCTCTGACTAGCCAGCTGTAGATCTACACTACTCCAAATCCATTAATCTAAAGAATTTAACTTGTCATTTTTTTAGTTGTTTGCTATAGTAGGCTTTACAATTACCTAATTTCAGATTCAATAGAGCATAAAAGACAATTAAATTTTCAACATCAACATAATTGTTTTTATCCAGAGAACAATTGGATGTTATCAAGATAGAACTTTTAAAAATGCACTTCCTGTCTTTCAAACTGAAGAAATCTCATTTTTAAATTTTGAAACATGCATTTCAATCTAATTGAAATTTATTTAAATGTTCCAAATCCGCTACCGCTTCTGAAACATCTAACATCCTATTCGGGGTCACATCATAGCGACCTTTCGATTATAAATATATGTACTAGTAAACACTTTGGCCATGTAGATTCAAGCCTCGGTAAACAATTCTCAAATTAATTCCACGGCTACAAGTCATCATTATTGATACTGTCTTACGTTGAATTAAAGTAATTTTGGAATAAATTTCATGTATAGTCTGCAGTCTGGCATCTGAACGTGAATAATGCAAACGAAAGAGCACAAACTATACAAGATACCCCACACGTCATACATAACACAGCTTTTGCAATGCATATTTTGTTTACTACAAAACTCCACGGGTGTATTGGTTCCATGGTGAAAACAAGAAACCCATCTGAACTATAAGCCAAGATTTCGGATCAGGAAACATTTTCTTTGGCTAATCGAAGATTCACTCTTACATGACCCCAAATAGGATGTTGTTAGATGTTTGAGAAGCAGTAGCGGATTCGGAACATCTAATTTTAATTAGATTGCATCCATCTGTGACATCAGTTTGGAATGTTATTGGTTTTACTATTAAGTAAAGTATTACAAAAATAGAATGTCTGGGTTTTTTTTTCTCTGATGACATTGGACAAAGATATGCATACTTAAATATCATCATTTTATGCACTTTTTTCGGTAAATATTAGATGATTTCAAGCATGCTAACCGCTTTTCAGTACTTTTAGTACTTTGATTTTTCATGTATAGATATGTAGAATTTTAAACATTGTTTCCTTTTTGTATTTAATTCAAACTTTTGAAGATAAAAAAACGAAAGAATAAATGATGGATTTTTAATTGAATTGACATTGAAAAAAAAAGACATCGATGGGTTCCTTAAATAGATTTTTAAACTTTTATAAAATATATAAAATTGGAAGGATAATTCGATCAACCAATGCAGAAGTAAAACACATTTGGTTACTTAGTGTTTACGCGGATGTCAAAATAAAAGAAAATAATAAAAATGACAAAAA
>NW_026940107.1:0-9797 GCF_032062105.1 Saccostrea cuccullata
AATTATAATTATTGTATACCCATTAGATCCACCTCCGTTTTTTCAAACAAAGGGAAGTCACTCGTATTACCTACATCCGGCTTTGTTTTAAACAAACAAAATTGAGAAGGTAAGGAATCGTACATCATTTCTTTTAACCCTTTAAACGATAAACCCATTTTAATTTTACTTTTTTTGTTAAAAATGTCCAAATATTTTCAAAAAAACACAGTTTTATTTCTGTGGGCTTCATTTTTAATTACAAACTGTTGTTGTTTTTTTTCCCTTTTAGGGCATGTAAAGGAAATTTCAGACGATGACGCTTTAAAATATTAAGTACAAAAGTCATTGATGAAATAAAAGTGAAAAAGAAATTGTAAAGACAGAAACATGGGTCGCGGTGAGGTCCGCCCCCGGGGAAAAAGGGGCGGATCGCGGTACCCGCTATGCCCCGTCCGATGGCAATACTGTGTTGTATTCTGAATTTTCTCTCCCAGGTTTGGGTAAAGTTTTTTAATCTTTTCCCTTACATTAACATGGGGAACCACAGCCACCTGACTTTTTTTTTTCTTTTAATGGAAAAAGTATACCCCTTCTTTAAAGAAAAATACGTAATTGGTGTGTAGGAATAGTCTCCTAATTTGGATACGATGGTAAACTGATATTTATACTCTTATTTTTAAAGTATTGCAATATGTTGTTTCTGTCGTCTGACGTTATCAAAAGTAAAAAAAAAATTTTTTTAAGACGAGATCATAATTTCGATATGATGAAAACCCCCCCCCCCCGTTTTTAAAAGAATCCACAACCATTTTAATGTTGATAATTGAATAAAATCTGACAATCACTAAGCAGCAATCTTACATTAATGTATATTTACAAATATTTTACTTAACTTGATAACAGGGAATTTCACTGCCCCTGTAGGGCCGTGTTGCAAAACCCCTTCCTTTTCCCCAAAATTATCTGCAATGCAGCATTTTTCAAATTTTGAATGTACAAAAATAACGTGATCAGAATTCATGAAAAAACAAACATGGCTAGGTTTGGAAGTTGAATGAAATGAACAAAATTTTAGAAAACATGGATAAACTACTAAATAATTGTACTTACAATGTACATGCATTTAATTTTAGTTCTGAATTATTTAAGAAAAAGGTAAATTTTTATTCATAAATTTCTTAAAACCCGAGATTTCAATTGACAGCAATCGAACTATTTAAGGGGAGTCTATGAGAAAACCATAGAGAGCTATTCATGTTAGGTTCTCAATTTCACTTCCCATTATTATATTTATTCATTTAAGCTTTTAAGACTTTTCTGTAAATTTGGTCAAAATCTGTATTAGCATATGTACATGAGCACTATCTATGTTTGTCATTGGCAAATGGTCATAATGTTATAAAACACATGAAAAATACCAGTTACCTTTACATCTTTATTTTATTACAAACAAATTTCGGGGAAAAGATATGGTGTATTTTATACACATATGAACACTGTTAATCCTTTCCATTATAAAACTTTTAAATTAATTAAGCTTTCAGCGGGAGACAACTCCAATTATCTCAAGATGTTCTAAAAATAGATTTTTCTTGCCTTAATTTAAGAGCCATAAAACCTGATACACAGCAAAGAGAAAAAATTTTTTTTTGTTCCTTGAAAGGTCATTAAATAGTGTTTTTACCAAAAATTGGAATTTTTCGGATTATGAAATATAACAAAGTTATGATAAAAACAAATTTTTACCAATTTTTAAATCAACAAGGCCAATTCCAGCCCATATTAGACCTAGTTCTTTAATGTTTAAAATCTAAATATTTATTACATATTTTGTAAAATGAACATAATAATTACACGTAGTACAATAAATAGAAATTTTTCCTCAATTACAACATTCTGAAAAGTTTAAATAATATACCATTCTTACAATTATTTTTAAACCTCAAAGGGTTTGGGGGGAGTTAATTCACTAATATTTTTAAAAATGATTAAATTAAACTAAGATTGTTTGTGAAACACTATACACCCTTTGGCAACAAAGTTCTGAAAAGTTATTTTTAATATATAGGTCAAAGTCAAGGTCATAAGGTCAAAAGTTATGGCAAAGGTTAAAGTTGACAACAGAAAAACAGATAATAAAAAAACAGACAAATAGGACAAAACAATATCCTCACCCTTATCTATGGATCCAGGTGCATATAAAGTATTCCATTACAATATAATGTACACATTTTAAAATATACTTTGAATATCAAATATCTTCAGACGAATTTGAAGGGGGTATGATGATTGATAAAGTAATGAGCTTCACATATATGTATGTTTGGAACTTTGGAAGACATCGGGTTGAAATGTACTTAAAAGACCACATTTAATAATTTTTAACTTCTAATAATCCTTTAACATAAGGCCACAATTGCTAAAAAATTAAAACAGGAATTGATGCAATTTTCATAATAAAATATTGTATTGTTTTCCTTAAGACAACCTGTTTTGAATGTGAATGGATTTACTTAACCACAATGCAATAAATTCAAGTACAGGTAATATTATATGCAATATAACTGTAAATTATAAAACTGTATTGGAATGTTTAAAGAAAAAAAAAAAAAAAACATTCAAAATTCTACATTAACATTTGAAAAATTATTTTACCCCAGTACATGTACCATGTTTGAGAACAAATAAAAAAAAATTCCAAAAAGATGTATTTTCATTTATCATTTCTATTTAAGAAATAAAGTCCTTGTTGTTGTGAATGATGCAGAATGACCTCCGAGGTCAAAAATTTTTGAAAAATTAAAACCCGGGCTTAGCCGAGGTTTTTATTTCAAACAACATTTCGAACCGAGGAGGTTTTTTATCACACAACAAGGACTTTATTTTTTCTAGCAAGGGCAATGAAAGGGTTCTTTCCTCTATAGAGAAACGAATTACCACCATGTTCGATTACGCTGTTCTATTTAACACCAGAGAGAAATTTTGTTGAATTACCTATATATGGAATCAGGTGTTTGAGCTTTCGTTGCATAAAAATAGTCTTGTTTAATTACAAATTTGTTCGTAATTTTATTACATTAAAATGAAAATACAAAAACAAAATCGTGTTCTTGTTTTACTGCTAAAATCACGTTGTTTAATGTGTAGGGAGGTCCGTGGAATAGCCCCGCTTAGCTATAAAAACCGACATTCATCAGCAACTTGATGCAATTTACATTTTTATACTGCAAAAGACGACACATCGATGCTTTTAATAATTTTTCAGCACACCCAAAAGCATTTGAATTGTTCAGATTTGATACGTGTTTCTGATCTGATAATTTTTTTGTGACTTGTGGTTTTTTGGAGAATAATGTCCAGGCGGTTCCTTTGAATGTAAATAACCGTGGTAAAATGAAAAATACACTACAGTATATCAATGAAATAACATCTCAACAAAATGAATATTTGTTGTAACCCTGAAGTTGATCAATTCCCACTTTAAAAAATGTAATGAATTAAATGTAATTATATGAGGGATACACTGGTACAGGTATTATTTATATAAACAATAAAAGTAAAATACGGTACAAAATTTTGAACTTAATGATTTCATACAGCCATTTATTCTGTAAGTTCAGTGGCTATTGTTTGGACACTGTCAAACTGTTCTGCTGCCTAATTTTCTTCAGCAGGATTAGCATTGCATGTTGTTAACATCTAAAATTGTAGAAAATTCTTCTTATGATGTTTTTTAAACTTTTTATAAAATTAGTAGTAATCACAAAAAGAGAGGCCTATGGGCCACTTGCTACCCTTTGGTCAGGAACTTTAGCCATATGCTGTTCTTAACCAATCTCCCCCTTTGCAAATTTATATTGTGCACCCCCACCCTACCCCCCTCAGGGGTATGAATTGTAAAATTTATAATTCACTGACAGACAAATTTTAATAAAAAATGGAACCTAAAAATGGCACTTAAAAAAAGATTTTTTTCTTATTAATGATTTTGCATAGTCTGAAAGTTTAATGAAACCATTCATTAACATATACCTTTTTTTCTTCAGTGCAATCTTTAAGATTCAGTGGAGGTATTGAGGCAATGGTTGAATAGGTCAGCTGCTCAATCTGCTAAGTAAAAAAAAATATATGGAAATAACAAACAGTATTCAAGTTAAAAAATACAAATCTTCAGGGCAAATATGGACCTGTATATAATAAGGGACAAATCCAATATCAATATTTAAATGTCTTGTTTGGCGTTCATAATTTGGTCAATTTACCAACTCCAACGAACAAAAAAAAAAACAAACAAAAGAAAAACAAAACTCACGGCCCACATCATTACCTGAATGGCTTTGACAATTCTGTTCTTTTCCAGATTTTCCCCCCTTTAATCTTTTGACCCCTAACCCATGATCATAATTAGACTAAATTGACTAATTACACTAACCCAGGATTATTTAAACAAGTTTCATCTTTTTTGGCCCCTGGTTTTAAAAAGAAGATTTTAAAAAATTTTTTTTTTATTTCTATGTAAAACTTTGATTCCCCCCTGGGGGATGATTTGAACAATTTACTCTTCCTACTGTCTGACTGAGGTAAGAATTAGGAAGAATTAATCCAGAACTATATGCAACATTTTGTATGCAATGAATATCCATTTTTTTCAATGGGTGGAACAATAGTAGATAGAATCTTTACGTTTTTAAAAGATAAATGTCCTGGACCCCGTTTAATGATAGAATTTTTTGTGTATTGTAAAGTACAAAAAAAAACCGGGGGATAACTCGTAATCAGTCATTTTCCACTGTTTCTATAACAATCTAAAAAAGTTCGATTGTAAACATTGCAGAAAAATTTTGACAAAATTTATTGGATTTTTGCCTTTACATGGATTACTTTTTATAAAACGCATAATTATATGCAATCTCAAAAAAGGGTTTTTTTTGATTAATTTTAATTTTTTTCCTGTGCAAATCCTGTTATATTCTTCAAAATATTTCCATTTCTAATTTTTTTTCTCTATGGTAACTCTTTGAAAGTTGTCGGAGTTTTTTCTCGATAATTCTGCTGGAATGTAAAATTGGCGGGATAGGGAGGACCTAAGGGGGCTTTAAAACGCATGCAAATTTGTGGCATCTGTCTCTTTGTCTACGTTTAGGACCAAAAATGCATGTAAATCTCGTGCGGCTGTCTATGTGTTTTACGTAGTGTGCGAGGACTACCTGAAATTACATGGAAGTCCTCTTTTATTATAGTCTATGTCTACATTTTTTAAAATCTAAATCTACAAGTTTTATTTCACAATGAAATGAAAATATAAGGAATCATTGTCAGTTTTGAAGTATGCAGGGAAAAAAAAAGTGGGAAACATGGGAAATTTTTGCATAACGGGCTTCGCCCGTTATGCAAAATTTTCCCTTTTCCCCCTTTGTTTATGCCCTGGGTTCCCCAAAAAAGCATATTCCTTTAAAAATTTGGATATTGCTCCGATTTGCTACATTGCAAGTATATGGGAGTTTCTAATGTGGTGAGGGCGTGTTCCAAGACACAGTTAATTTTTAACTAGCACAATAGCTCTCTGGGATTGTCATAAATATGTATTTTTTAGCAGCTAAACCTATTGTTATGTCATTTTGTTGCCATAAACTTTTTAAATTTCATAAAAGAATTTAGGAAACATATATATTCAAGACTTGTTTTAAAAAAAAAATTTAAGTTAAAAAATTCAAGGATTTTATTTTATAACTTGGTAGTTTACAAATTTCTTATTACCTTCATCTATTACTATAGCTGTAGACGCAACCAAATTCCCCGGGTCAAAACTGTTGTGATGCCTCGTTTTTTGTTTTAGATAAACCATGAAAGGGATTTACACAAGATCCTTTCCCCCTTTTTTAGTACAGACCAAGGGTATCTGATTCTTTGGCAAATTTTCTTGTTTAGCTGTGCTAATGTGATAACATCGATACCCGCTCTGAAAAAATTTAAAAAACTTTGGGCAGATCTATACCCTTAGATTAAAATACAAATATCTGAGGTGGTGAAAGGTTTTTTCCCGCCGTTCAAAAATATTGCCGTTTCTTTACAATCTTCACCAAAATCACACATACCCAGACATCGCTGCCATTTTCCCTCCATGTAAATAATGATTTTTTACTCTTCATGCACTGAAAGTTGATAAAATCATAATTCGGTAAAAAAATAAAGAATTCAAAAGTGTTTTTCGGGTTATTGTAAATCCAAGAAATTCCCTGAAATATGTTGTGTAAAATAACTAATTAAATCAGATAGATAATTTTAAACAAAAGTTCACCCGTTGTATCAAAACAGCACTGCGTTTCTCATAGAGATATAAAAAGTCAAGTGAATTTTCTCTTTAAAACCTTTTGAATTTCCCAAATTAATTAGATCAGGTAAACAAAAACAACTATAAACAAAAAGTTATACTTATTAATTCAACATAAAACACAAAATTTTTCAAAATTATTGATTCATTTTATTTTTTTGAAGGGCTTATAAAAGTGCTATTTTTCCTTGAAAATCCAGCCCACCGTGGGCTATAAATAATTGGGGGTATCCGGAGGAGGCACCTTTGTTGAAATTTTTTTCCCAAAAGTTATATAGGTCCATTTCTTCAAAAATTTTGTATTTAAAATCATCTTTTTAAAATGTGACTTGTGTAACAAATTTTTAATTTTGCGTTTTCCCTGATCGCTCTTAAAATCAATTAGAATTTTATACATGGGCATATACGTACATGAATATGGTTACGTTCGTTCCTGGAGGTATTTTACATATAGGGATTCATAGTATGTAAATTTTGATCAATTTGTTTAATTTCTAAGCATTTCATTGAAGAGGAAAAAAATTTCGGTCATCACAATATATTAGCCAATCAGAATCTATACAGGTGCATGTTTGAAAATATGTACAGTAAATTTTAACCCAAGATTCTCTTCCTACATGTATATTTACTTTTTCCTAAAAATTTTTTTTATAACAAATATCCTATGGTAAAAGAGCTTTAAAGCCATGTTGTTTGTTATATGTCCGACTATAAATAAAATTTATACTTACTTACACCTATTTCAGACTGCAATGCAATACGAACATATTGTTCGTTGATCCTAATAAATATATACATTGTATGTACGTTTTGACAGGAACAATAATACGGGTTTCCCCTTGTTGCTGCGCACGCAGCGAGGACATGACAGGATGTGAGAAGCTGAGTAGTTTTTGTATAGCTTCTGGATCGGGGGATTCAAATTCTCACTCTTCCTGTCCTTCTGGGGGGTGGGTTGGAGTTGTATTTGGGGCGTGTCCTTCATTGGAATGTGAATAAGATTTATCTTTATGCATGTAATTACCCTCACAAATAAAAATTTCTGTAAGTCAAAAATAATGAAAAATAAAAGAATGAGTTTTTGTTTTATAATAATAAACTGAAGAATAAGCATTTCTGACCTCAAGAACACTTTCTAAAATTATATTTCATAGTGATTTCTTTTTCAAATTTAACGAGTACTACACTGATAATCCAGTTATACAAAGGTCATGTGATTCAATCGAACCAATCAAATGTTGTCATCCGCCTCCTCTCAAATCCGCATGGTTATAAAAACCCAGTAGTAGTAGAGCAACCAGGTTATCCCCCACAACAGCAAACCACGGAGGTTATCATCCGGGCTACCAACAGCAACAGTATTACGGGCACGACCAACCACAGCAGTCTTATGGCGCAACGCCGTGCGCCCCCCGCAGAAAGTCAAGAATACCCACATCCGGGACCTAGGGGGTATGGGGGAAATACACAACCGGGGCCGTTTTGGGGGAGCCCCCACCTCCGTATTCCGAGTCAGATGCCCCTCCCCTTAAACCCCTGTTTAAATGTGATGTTTTATTTCGTTGTTTTCCAAAATGTTTTGAACATTTAAACTTTTATTCATGTTTTTACAACATTTTATTTCATAAAAATACAACGTATAAAATGTTCTAAAACTGTGATAACTGGCCATATAGGGTTATATATACATTTTATGTAATGAATTATCCTTGTACAAGCTGTTTTTATCTATTCATTTGATTAAATATGATTAAATGTACTTTACATATTTACCATCACATGGTGACATATACATGTAAACCATAGACTATTAAAACTATTTCACTTTTTATTTTTTGTTTCTTTAATAGTTATTGCCTTATTTACATGTATGTAGGTTCTTAGCTACTGAAATCTAAAAATTATAGATGTTACGTCAGCACAAGGCTTTCAGAGATGTAATTATTCCAAAACATTGCTCTTTTTTTTTATAATCTTTTCATAGGTATCAACATTTATTAATGTTTTGTTTTAAGTTTAACTTATTTTATATTTTTAATTTGTGCTACTTTCACACGTTTTGCTTACTTTTTTTGTTAGATACATTTCTCTAAGATCTGATAATGTGATCAAGTTCTATTTTTTCTTTTCTACTGATTTTATAACTTTTTTCAATTTGGTTTTTCTATACATCTGTTATACTTGCACTAAAATTTATACATTATTATTATGTATGTTTACATAAATGAAGATACGTGAACATGTAATTTATAGAGATTTTGGAATTCAAAGGAATTGTGAGCATATGTAGCAAGACAGATTGAACGGGGGGGGGGGGGGGGGGGGAAAATTAAACATTTAATTAGAGCCAGCTGATCATTATTTTACTGGTTAACAGGATAAGGGTAAGGGAAATGTGCACTTCCTGTGGTTTATGTTTATACACTACAATATATATTGTTATTGAAAATAAAATTGTACTTTGATTGTTATTTGAATTTAAAAACTAGAGGTACTGTGAGCATAGCTCATTTGATACCCCCCGCCTCCCCTATGGTTATAAGTGGTGAAAAATCCAGTTTTCCTGTGGCCGGAAAACCCCAAAAAATTTATCAAAAAAAAATGGAGGGGACAATGGCAATATGTAATAAAGATTCTGTGAAAGTTTCATCAAATTTCATTCAGTGGTATGAGGGAGTTGGAAAAAGATGGGGCCCCAAAAAGGGAACAGACGGACGGACAGACAGACAGAGGACACGGCGGACGTACAGACGGACGGACGGACGGGAATTTAAAGATTACATATACCCTCCCGCTTTTCAAGCGGGGGGGATAATAAAAATGCATTTTCTGTTTTTACAGATATTTCAACTTACACTGTCTTTGATGTAAGCATATATAAGGTGAGGTATTCCAAACGGCCACCATTCCTTAGAATTAAAACCCCAAAATAGTACAATAAAAGAAAAAAAAAAAAATGTCCATTTTCCCCCCTTTTTGTCTGTTATTCAAATGGTTTAAATGGCTGTATAAGGGTACAATAGTTATGTATATAATTTATACTTATTTTGCAAAATCCCCATCACAGTTTTTCAAGATACATGTAGGTAGTTTTTTTTACCCCCGCTTGAAAAGCGGGGGGGGGATATGAATCTTAATTCTCCTCCTCCGTCTGTCCGTGTTTACGAGAGTGCATTTATTGGGTATTTTTCATGCCAAGATTGTACTTTTGGGATTTTTTTTCTTATTGGGTATCCCAATAAAAAGTGTCGCTGAATATGCTTAAAACACCCTAATTGGGTATTTCAGGTTAGTACCCAACAAAACTTGGACACGACGATTTGTCCAAAAAAGTTCCAAAAAAGTTGCTTTCACGGACCACCGTGTTTTGTTGTTTTTTAGTTTTACTTGGAACCTAAATTCCCAAGTTTAAAATCAACTTCCGTTGATCCTGATCATAACAATTTGTTTTTATGAAAAAAAATATGGGTGAAAAACTTAAAGT
>NW_026940108.1:0-97094 GCF_032062105.1 Saccostrea cuccullata
ATAGAGATGCTGGCTCGCAAGCTCCCCCTCCCCAGACAGAACCCTGCTGTGCCTTAAGAAGTTGGGAAGCAAAACAAATTTACAATCAAACATTAAACAATCATTTACATAGCAATTCACTACTGCTTGATTCATTTTATCACTGAATGTTGAATTAATAAAATACTAATTGAATCATAAAATTATTATGATGATTATTCTAAATTTTATAACAATATGCAAAATATGATTGATTAGATTATCTTTTTTTAAATTCATCTCTTAAAGCATGTTTATTTAAGGTTAAAAGTTTAACTATCGTGCCTTAATATTCATGTACATTGTATAATGCCAATTACTGAATAAATATTATTATGGTTATTAATGTAGAGTACAGCGTGAATTTAAGTTATTTCCATTTATTAGTGTCTTAATTACATACACTCTGATAATGAATATTTTTAAGGTCTTTCATCAGCAATAATGGATGAAGTACCAGATACAGCCCAGCACTTTATCGAGTGTGACACAGCATCTTGTAGGAACTTTTCTGAGTTTTACTGTAATACCTGTCATCAGCGAATCTGTGACCATTTCAAACAGTCTCATCTAGAGCAGAACAATGAACATGAGATTGTCCTTTATCACGAGAGGAAAAGAAAACTTCCTTCAGAAAAATTCCGCTTTCACCCTACAGAAGATATTAATAGTTACTGTACGTTCTGCCAGGATCCTCTATGTTCTACATGTTTTGCCAAAGACCACATTGATCATGATAACAGTGACCTTGAAACAATTTACAATGACATTCTTAAGCAATGTCAGAAGGAAGTTACTGATATCTGGAAAACAGTTATTCCTGAGGCTAAAGATAATGTCAAATTAATTGGTGAAAAGAGGAAAAATGTCAAAAGGGAAATTGGCAATTTTAGAGTATTCATGAACAAAAGGGCAAATGAACTGAAAGGGGTGATCGACAGTATACTAATTGATAATAACAAAAAGCTAGATGAGATCGAGGATTTTGTTATGGATGAAATGATGAATCAGCAGATTGAAACAGAGGACTATATAACTTACCTGGAAAAAATGACTTCAGACTATGAATGTAAAATATCATCCATTAAAGCAACAGAATTAGTTTTATTCCCAAGGATATTTCTTTAGCTTCCCTGAGGATGCTTAGAAAAGGTAAATACAAACATCCAATTTTCACTCTAGGCACACTTGATAAAGATGAAATAGCCAAACAGTTTGGAAAAATAGAATTGAATTCATCTGAAAAATTTGAGATTTCATCTGTCACAAAAGTAAGTGAAGTAACTTGCCATGGACATGGAATTTTTCATTTATCTCTTCTTCCCGAAAATGAATTTTGGGCTAGGGATAGCTTGGGAAATCTCATTCAGTTTGATATGGTAGGAAACATCTTACGGAAAATATCAACCAGCATGAATTATATCCATGGTAACCACACGGTCACCACCGAGGTAGAACTACTTTACACAGATAGCGATAAAAACACTTTCTACAGAGTGACTAGTGACAGTTCCATCAACAAACTTATTGAGACAGGTCACTGGATACCTGGAGCTATCTACTCCTCTCACATCAATGGACACATACTAGTTGGGATGGAGAGAGATACAGACAACAAACAAAAAAATAACCAGATACAACAGAGAAGGAAGAAAGTTACAGGACATACATGACGATAAAGGACAAGCTCTCTACCAAAGCTTTAACTTTATCACAGAAAACAATAATGGCGACGTATGTACATCAGATAGGAGGGCTAAAAAGGTTTTGGTAGTCACAAAATTAGGGGAGTATCGATTCTCTTACTCTGGTAATGAATCTCAGTATAGATTCTGTCCCTTTGGAATCTGTGCAGATGATCTGGGACACATTCTTGTGTGTAACAGTCATACTTTTTATAGTGAAAATTGCTGTAGTATCCACCTGCTGGACATTAATGGTCAGTTCCTGTCTCTTTTACTCACATCAAAACAATATCCTGCATATCATTTTACTCTCTGTATTGATAATCAACATAATTTCTGGGTAGGGGGATGGAACAGTTCTACTGTCACTGTATACAAGTATTTACAGAACACAAAAAAATAATATTAAATGCTAATTTTTAAATAATTTGTATAACAAACGCTATTTGCGTTAACAGGATGTAAACAAAAAAGAGTTTGACAAAAGAAATTTCGTTCGTTATTATGCTTTTCTTGGTTAAAAATAACTGGTTTGTGGGGATTTGATTTCAGGGTTTGAAAATGTTTATTAATAATGCATACATAATTCTCATTTCGTGATTGTCATAAATTCGTGGTTCTTTCCATACCTCCAAAACAACAGAAATTAACCCCCACGAAAATCATTGATTTTAAAGTAGGTGTCATCGATGAGATAGCATCTCCGACCGACCCCTATGGACTTTAACATATTTCCATACATAAGTCGTACGAACGAGGACAGCAGTTTGATGATTTGCAGGAGCTGAGAAAGGAAGTGTAAAATATTTCAATTTTATGTATGAAAATATTTCTTGATGACTGGTTATTGATAAATAGTTTTGGAAAACGTTAACATTAAATATGTTGGGAAAAAATACTTGTATTGCTTAGCTTTTGATGTATTTTTTATATCAAATTCAAATATAACTATTTGTGCTATGTTTGTGATGAAAACTTCAATACCAATACAAGAGGTCCATGACTCATCTGAGTACTGTGGCTAAGAATAAGCAAAAATCAATACAGTAAATGCATAAGTTGTCCTGACCATATGAGTTTGAACTTTTATTGTAGTCTTACCCCCCTTAAAGCCATGATTTAACAAATATACATACGCACTTTACCTGAAGATGATTACATTAAAACAATACCAATTAAGACTCTACTGTTCTTGGGCATGTTGAGAAGATCTTTCCTATATATTTCTATGTAAAAATTTGATCGTCCATTGTGGCCACGCCCTAACCCAAGGGGTCAAGACTGAATCAAAATTGAATTGATTCTACCTGCAAATACTTAAATATGACTAATGACAACTTTGCTATTCTCAAGAATATGATTTTTACTTAGATCTTCCTATTTATTCTTATGTAGAACTTTGACCCCTCCCCCCCCCATTGTTGTCCCACCTTACCCCCCAGGGGATCATGATTTGTACCATCTTGAATCTACACTACCCGAAGAGTCCTCTATATAAATAAACCAATAAAGACTTTTCTGTTTCTAATCAGAGGTTATTTAAAGATTTTCCCTTTATACAGCATTGTTTTAAACTTTGACCGTCCATTGTGTTCTCACCTTTCCTCCGGCGGTCATGACTAACATAATCTTGAATCTACTCTACCTTTGATAGTTTTTTATAAATATAATAATGACTTTGTTATTTTCAAGAAAATGTTCCAATACAATATACAACTCTATTTTCCTGTACAAAAATTTCATGATATGGTCAATAATGGCCGCACCCTAAACCAGGGGGTCATGATTTGAACAAAATTGAGTATCCACTACCTGAGAATGCCTCCACATACGTTTCATCTTTCCTAGCCCAGTGGTTCTAGAGAAAAAGATTTTTAAAGATTTTCAAATATATTTCTATGTAAGACTTTGATCGGCGATTGTTGCCCCGCCCTATTCTCAGGGGTCATGATTTTTTGAAAAAAAAAACTTGAATCTACACTAATGAGGATGTCTCCATATTAGTCTCAATCTTCCTGGCCCACAGGTTCTTGAGAAGAAGATTTTTAAAAGAAGTCATTATATTTTAAACAATTCTTAAGTATCGCCAATTGAAAGAAGGCGATGCCCTTCATTTTAATAAATTTGAATCCCACTTACCCAAGGAAATTGTGTCACAGGCCAGGTTTCGTTGAAAATGGACCAGTTGTTCTTTAGAAGACGTCAAAAATATTAAAAGAGCAAGAGCCATCTTATGCATAAAATGGTCCTGTACTTATATCAATTAATTAACTATCACCCTCTTTCCATTTTCATATATCAAAATAAATTAGATACTTGCTACTTTCATGTTCTATAATGAAATTTCGTTTTGAGAATCCAAATATTTGAAAACGGGCTTTGAGAAATTGCAATGTTCTTAGAATTTGCAGAAAATATGCGTTTTTGACTACCTTAAGCAAAGCATTAAAATATGAGCACAGCCCAAGATCCAAAAAAAAAATTGTTTTTTGATCTTCAGAAATAATCCTTTCATTATGTATTGGCATATTTTGGATCAGAGGTTGTGCTCTTTATGAAATATTGAAAAAACGCTTCAACTTTAGGTTATTTTCATAGGAATTTACAGGATATGAGGAATATGACGCATTTTATGACGTCATAATGCATTGACTAGATGTGAAATTACGTCACAATTAATAGAAACGTGGTCACCAACAGTCTAAGTGATAAATACTGCATTTGCAACCTAAACTTCAATTCTAAGAAATTCTCAGGGTCAAATAAGGCCCAAAGTGACTCTACCTCTTTACAGATAGACGGACAGAAAGACACCAAACAAAATGTGATCAGAAAATTTACGTAAGCCTTTGGCAAACTGAAGCATCAATATAATGAAAATAATAGTTTCAAACACTTTTATCTATGTTTGTCAGTTATTACATGTATTAAAGCTCAACGTGACGTTTAGGGATAAATTTGTTTATTAGCATGATAGAGGTCAATATGTTTGACGTGTTCAACAGCTTCTTATTAAGAGACCGGAGCTTTGAATTATATGGTAAACAATTCTAAATAACCAATATTGTTTTACATTATAAATTTTCACACTACTCCTCTGTTTTTTTTTTAAATAACAGTGAGGCATTGTGAAAGAGATTTATCAACTAGATCATACTGATGAAATAAACCGAACTCAGTCTGGATGACATAGCGGACTCTGCACTCTATGATGGGTGAATAGAAGAAAACAGGGGGATATATACCTGGAAAAATTATTGCATTTGAACATACTTTGTGACAGGTCTTCTAATTTTTTTTTGTTTTTATTCCCAAAATGTTGATTTTTCAGTTTTCGAAATATTGATATTAGCCATATCGGTCAGAAATCTTGTAATCCGGTTACCATGGTAACAGAGGATGTCCAGAGTAAAACTCGTTCAGTACGAACACGGATATAGCGGATTCACAGATATAGCAAGGTTTTTCTGGGTGCCCGGCAAAATTCTTAACAAATCTTTTTTTAAATTTTACGGTTATAACGAACTCTGATATAACGAATTTACGTATATAGCGAACTGATTTTGAGTCCAATTGAGGTTAAATATAATGAAATTCACATCGTTTCTAACGAACTTTCAAAGATTATTTTATAAAAAATGATAAATTGAACTGACGTTTACTTCCTTTTAGCATTTATATATAAAATTCAATTCATAATAAAACCTTAGTTATCGAAGATAATAAATTATGCTTTGTAATATTTACTTCCCTAACATATTTGGTAGTAATACTTGAAGGAAAACATGCATATTGCGAATTCGCTAAAATGGTTATCTGAATTCGTTATACGGATATAACGAATTACGGATATATAGCGAATTAAATTCACAGGTCCCAAGGACTTCGCTTTTACCGAGTTTTACTGTACATGTAAGTTTTACCCTAGGAAGATATTATATGCCAAGTTTAAAGAAAATCTGAGAGATGACTTGGCCAACCCTTCTTACAATCTGATTGATTTTTACAGTGAACTGGTCGTAATACTTAAGCAAACTATAACTAGATGCTGTCATGAGACAGTAATACCCGCACTATGGTGTTTGCCTCTAAATATACACTCATTCATATTGGACTTTCCAAGGAAGAAGTCACAATAATTCTATAATTATCACCGTACATGTATTCGTCAAATTGAACATAAAATTTTCAGATGACCATATCAACTCTGAGCCTCACATATGTATTTTAAAATACTTAATTCATAACCAGTCTGAAATAACAGAATTTAATTAATGATTGAAGTAAATTACTTAATTAGATTCAAATAAATAATTTCCCCATAATTTGGAACTTTTTAAATTTACTTTCTCAACGACATAAAATATTATTTTAGTACAAAGCATTTTTGATGAATTTATCAAAATGTGCAAACTGATTTAAGTATCTGGTCGGGAAAAAAACCCATTGAAAATACAACCCGATTAATTTGTCAATGCCTCTCTCCCCCCCCCCCCCCCCCACACACACACACTCTCTCTCTCTCACTCTCACTTTTTTTAAAAAACATAGTTTAGTTTATTATGATAGTTTGAAATTTGTTCTTGTACTAAACAGTTTTATTTTCTACATTCACATTGGGTTTGCGTCACCCATTATCATATTTATAGATATCACCTCTCGGCACACCTCGGCCAATTCATACTGGCAAAGGAATCAGCAAAGGTTTGTCGAATGAGATTATTTAGCACATGTATGCTGACGATGCAGTGTGGTCAGTTAAAATCATTTGTGTTTTAATTGGATTATATGGATTATATTTCATGAATTCGTTGTCACGACCTATGACATTCGGTAAGTACAAGATTTAGCATAGATTGCATAAAAATAAATAAATGCAAATGGTTAGGTTGAAGTTCAAAAAGGGTCAACATGGTCAAAGATCATCGCATGCCACAGTCGACAAATTTCACATTGTCAAGTTATCTCCCGTTGCGGACATTCAGTATATAACAGACGCAGATCCAGAATTTTTTTTTTCAGAAAGGGGGGGGGGGGGTGTCACACCTCAGTCAAAAAAATCAGCCCAAGATTTCCTGAGATGGAAATAAAAAATAATAATAAAAACAATGATGGTGGAGTCCCTGTTTTCTAAGGGGGAGGATGTCCAAAGTCATTTTTATTCTCTACAGTACATATATAGTCTTATTTAAATAACTGCTAATTACAATGGGGGGGGGTCTGATCTCCCTAGCCACTGACTCCCTGTACCTGAAATGACAATTGATCTTATGACTCCATAATAGTAGAAAATTTTTTCAATTGACTATTTATACATATTTTGTTTCCTATGTTTATGTATTTTTGTCTGTCCACGGAAACTTTAACCTTGCCCATATTTTTTAAGTGGATTGGGCTATACACATGGCTTGAATATTTCATAGGTAAATTTCTTTTGGCAAAACCTTTTAATGGGTACCACCAATTTTGACCTCTTGATCTCTTGACCTTGGATTTTGACCCAATTTTACAAGAAAAATACCTTGAACTTGGCATAAGTTTTGAACAGGTGGTGCTAGGACTTTCATGCTCTTACATGTGTAATCATTGTGAACTTTCAACAGGTATAATTATTTTTGACCTAGACCTTCGAGTTGAATCCAATTTAACTTTAACCTTGGCAATAACTTTTGAACAGGTGAGGAAGTTCTAGGGATTTCTCCCTTTTTTCACATGTGTATTCCTTGTGACAAGACTTTCCCTTTGATACCAACAATTTAGACCCTTTGACCTTGACCTTGGAGTTTGACTTACATTTGAGAAACTTCAACCTTTGCCAAAAGCTGCCATAACAGTTGCTGTCACAACAAACAAATTACTAAAAAAAAACACAGAATACATGTACATATTTTATATTCAACAGATATACATCTGGTCATATCTCTAGTTCTCCCTTGAATGAGACATGGTGATATAAATTTTAAAAAATAATTATAAGAGTTGAAAAGGTTGTGCATATTGAAATATACTAAGCTCTGCGGATGAATTAGATATACCAGTTTAGCTTTATTTTGCTACCCAAAGCACCTTGATTAACTATTTATAAGCATACTGTTTTCTGAAATGTACTGATTTCTGTTGTCCATCTGTTTATCTGCAAACTTTTCACATTAACTTCTTAAGAACCACTAGGCTAATTTCAACCAATTTACATTTAAATATGCAGGGTACTTTTTAAGTGCCCGGATCGATAGATCCCGGGCGTATATTGTTTTTGTCCTGTCTGTTTGTCTGTTTGTCTGTTTATCTGTTTGTCTGTTTGTCAACTTTAACCTTGGCCATAACTTTTGAACAATAAGGGATAGGATAGAGACTTCATATTTGGTAAGCATACTCCACTAATAAAAACCTTTCAAATGACTTCAAGGTCAATGACCTTGTGACCTTGACTAAGACTTATATGCTAAAAATAGCTTTTTCCACTGTTTGTCATAACTTTTGAACCATAGGAGATAGGGACTTCATATTTGGTATGCATACTCCACTAATAGAGTCCTTTCAAATGACATCAAGGTCAATGATCTTGTGACCTTGACTGTGACCTATATGCTAAAAATAGCTTTTTACACTTTTTGCCATAACTTTTGAACCATCAGAGATAAGGACTTCATATTTGGTATGCATACTCCACCGATTAAGTTCTTTCAAATGACACCATGGTCAATGACTTTGTGACCTTGACTGTGACCTATATTCTAAAAATAGCTTTTTCCACTTTGTCATAACTTTTGAACCATAGGAGATAGGGACTTCATATTTGGTATGCATACTCCACCGATAAAGTCCTTTCAAACGACGGCAAGGTCAATGATCTTGTGACCTTGACTGTGATGGATATGCTAAAAATAGCTCTTTACACTTTTTGCCACAACTTTCGAACCATGGGAGATAGGGACTTCATATTTAGTACGCATACTCCACTGATTAAGTTCTTTCGAATGACACCATGGTCAATGACCTTGTGACCTTGACTGTGATCAATATGCTAAAAGAAGATTTTTTTAACTTTGTTGCCGCCGGGCGCGTAGTGTTTCACAAACACATCTTGTTCCAACATAAATCTTCTTCTCAAGAACAGCAAAGACATTTATTGTCCCCATTTTTGCTAAAGGTAGGGTACATTAAATCTCATTTGTTTGTCAATCTGCCTATCTGTCACAATAAATTTAACCTTGGTCATCATGGTCGTATATTTTGAATGAGAAGAGATAGGACTTTTATATTAAATATGTGTATTAGTATTAAATGGGACAATACCATTCTACATACAATATGATTTTCATTACCCATGATCTTGAAGTTTGACCTAATTTCCTTAAAAAAATTAATTGCTTTGAATTGATCATTTTGAAAGATAAATGAAAGGGCATTCATATTACCTGTGATAAGACCTTCCAAAATGTTTCATGACTTTTTGACTCTGTGACCTTGACCTTGAAGTTTAACTTAGTTTTCATTAATGTTGTATTTCCTTTTCATTGAGAAGAGATTTGACTTTCACATTTCAAGTGAACATTACCCATAACAAGAGGCTCCCAACATGCTATGATTTTTTACCCCTTGACCTTGATGTTTTAACAAAATTTCAAAAGAGTGAACTCTCCCTAAAGATGATAAGACCACTGTTTAAAACAAAAAAGGAGTTTAGGGAAGACTGGGCTTTTTCCATAAAAAACGTCATTTTTCAACCCTCATTTGACTCCCCGGGCAAAATCAAAATTCCGAAACCTAACTGCACATCTACATGACCCAACCAACCATCTCCCAAAGATGATTAGGATGCTGAATAAAATGTAAGAGGAGTTCAGGGAAGATGGGGCTTTTTCCATAAAAAACATCATTTTTCGACCCTTATTTGACCCCCCAGGGCAAAATCAAAATTCCAAAACCTTACTGCACATCTACATGACCCCACCAACAATCTCTCAAAAGCTGGTTAGGCTACTGAGTAAAATGTAGAAGGAGTTCAGGGAAGACGGGGCTTTTTGGACAAAAAGCGTCATTTTTCGACCCCCATTTGACCCCCTGGGGCAAAATCGAAATTCCGAAAGCTTACTGCACATCTACATGACCCCACCAACCATCTCCCAAAAGCTGGTTAGGCTACTGAGTAAAATGTAGAAGGAGTTCAGGGAAGACGGGGCTTTTTGGACAAAAAAAGTCATTTTTCGACCCCCATTTGACCCCCCGGGGCAAAATCGAAATTCCAAAACCTTACTGCACATCTACATGACTCCACCAACCATCTCCCAAAAGCTAGTTAAGCTACTGAGTAAAATGTAAGAGGATTTCAGGGAAGACGGAGCTTTTTGCTTAAAAAACGTCGTTTTTCCACCCCCATTTGACCCCCTGGGGCAAAATCAAAATTCCGAAAGCTTACTGCACATCTACATGACCCCACCAACCATCTACCAAAAGATGATTAGGCTACTGAGTAAAATGTAAGAGGAGTTCAGGGAAGACGGAGCTTTTTGCTTAAAAAACGTCATTTTTCGACCCCCATTTGACCCCCTGGGGCAAAATCAAAATTCCGAAAGCTTACTGCACATCTACATGACCCCACCAACCATCTCCCAAAAGCTGGTTAGGCTACTGAATAAAATGTAGAAGGAGTTCAGGGAAGACGGGGCTTTTTGGACAAAAAAACGTCATTTTTCGACCCCCATTTGACCCCCTGGGGCAAAATCAAAATTCCGAAAGCTTACTGCACATCTACATGACCCCACCAACCATCTCCCAAAAGCTGGTTAGGCTACTGAGTAAAATGTAGAAGGAGTTCAGGGAAGACGGGGCTTTTTGGACAAAAAGCGTCATTTTTCGACCCCCATTTGACCCCCCGGGGCAAAATCGAAATTCCAAAACCTTACTGCACATCTACATGACCCCACCAACCATCTCCCAAAAGCTGGTTAGGCTACTGAGTAAAATGTAAGAGGAGTTCAGGGAAGACGGAGCTTTTTGCTTAAAAAACGTCATTTTTCGACCCCCATTTGACCCCCTGGGGCAAAATCAAAATTCCGAAAGCTTACTGCACATCTACATGACCCCACAAACCATCTCCCAAAAGATGATTAAGCTACTGTGTAAAATGTAGGAGGAGTTCAGGGAAGAAAAGTGTGACAGACGGACGGACGGACGGACGGACGGACATGAGTAACAACAATATACCCGAACTTTCTTTAGAAAGTGCGGGTATAATAAGCAATAGTTAACTTATTAAGTATAGATTTGTGTAACCAGGGTTTTGTAATGGTATTTAAAAATGTTACTCTGAACTTGTGCTGCGTATGTGTGAGAATGTGGTATGAAAGACTCTTTGTGAATGAGGTAGTTATTATTATCAAGACACAAGACGGATAGTCACATGACTTTATACTATTCACTGAATTTCCGCTTTAACGAACTAACATCGGGTGCTCTTAGCCTAGCTGTTGAACTGGCTAGATGTATATATTCATCCTATATAGATTGTAATATCTGTGAATTCTTGTGTGTGTCCCGGTAAGATGAATTTGTGAAATATATTCAAAAAAAATGTCTTTTATGTTCTTATTATCTGTCTAAATGCTTGTCTATGTGTCTTCTATAGGTTGTGTGTAATTGTAATTTCAGTTTTTTGAGATTTTCTATCCACCTAATAAATTTTTTAACCTTAACCAGAGTCATTTTTCTGATATTCAATCACTTACTACATTTGGAAAACATTTATCAGTAGTGTGTGTTTAGGATCGGTAATTAAGAACAAGGAAACATCTCATTAGTCAAAAAGGAAGGATATAGTTTTATCCAATTTGCCAGTTCACAGTAAACGCACTTTTCAACAAGTTCTATTAGACATTCCTTGTTGTGTGAAATTGACTGAATTTTATTATTTAATTTTTATAATTATTTTGTGCCATCGATTGATTCTTGTTTATGTGTATCGTCGATATGATATTTAATTTTGTTTCCAGTGACCAAATATACCTTTTTGCAGTTGACTTCGCATTTACCCTTTATGCCACCATTTGATGTTTACATCTTTTGTTGTCCCTTTGATATTAAGTTTTGTGAACATATGATTTAATTCTTGATGGCCTGCGCAATTTCTTAATTTTTACGTTAATTGCCCTTAATTTACTTTAGTGGTCCTTTTTATTCAGTTTTTATTGATTACATATTTTTTATATGTGCTGTCGATTGCAGGAAGCCTTTCTTGGGGTCAGATTTGTAACTTCTTTGTATGCATCCGCTCCAGCTTGATAACTAATATTTTCAAAGGAAGAAAAAAAAACAGATTAACAGGTCGTAACAGGTGGGATTATTTCTGTTCTTTCATAATTTTTACGACAGGATTGGTATATGAAAACCTGTAAATACATTTTGCATTTATTATTTTTTTACCTCTCCTTTCTCTCTATTGAACAGTGACGTCTATTGTGTTTCTTTCCTGTGGCAAGAAATTCAGTGGTGGATCCGGCAGAGTTGTTTTTTCAACAGAGGTAGGGTATTGTAATGTGTATAGCTAGTCGTCTATAAAAGCTTTATGTACGATAGATTCTGGACCCCCTCATTTTCACAAATTTAAACAAATTAACCGCGAATCACTAACTTAATTTAAGGTTCTCTATGAGGCATGGTGTAATCAAACTGACTACCACAAATTTTAAGGTTAAAAGTGTATGTTTATTTTGATCTGTTTTAATGCAATTACAACAGTTTTTTTCTCTCTTTATCTCTCTTGTTTTACATCAGGGGAACATATCAAACACGTACTTCTCCTTGGAGTCTTTTGTGAGAAACAGCAATAGTTAGAAAAGATAACGGCTCAAAGAATCGCTCTGTCCTGCTTGATTTTTAAAACACCTCTTAGTAAAGATCATATAATATATAACATATAATATGATATAAAGTTTTAACCTTCACAGTAACAGACCAGCAATGCGCTACAGATGTATCTCGCTCTATCTAGGTAACGTAATTGAAACCAGGAAAACGACGATCTTGTGGATCAAAAAAGTGCACTGTAAAATAATTCAATTTGCATTCATGGAAATGGCATATAAGTTTTCAAAATGTTTAACTTTCAAACTGCTACGATAACAGAAGTGACGTAATGAACTAGAATTTACAAATATTTTGAACTATTTGATAAATAGACAGATCTCATTACAAAATGAATAATAATTCACTCCGATAGTCGCACTTAGATATTGAAAACTATCTCAAGCAGTTGAAGGCGGACCTTTATCAGATTTTTTTTTACTGATTTTACTTTGATAAACTACCGATTTTCTTCCTTTACCAAGCGCAGAATGTTCAGTTTTCAACGTGTGTGGTAAAGATTACTTTATAATTTCAAGATTTTTTAATGAACTTAAAAAAGTATTGCTTCTTTGAGAAAAATTCAGATAACATAGAAAATCAAATATAATAATATTTTTATACCAGCTATACCCAATTCGATTAATATAAAACTAGAACTCTGCATACACATTTGCATTTAAGATTGCATTTATAACTATTGATGGATGAAACCAATACTAGTTTTCTCGTAAAAATGTAGAGTCATCCATTAATCAATTCGCTTATTAATTTCTTAATCATGTCAATATCACCTAACTATCAACATTGAACATCATTCGAAGAATCGAAAGTAGTCTGAAAAAAAAATATTAAGAAATTTAATCAAAAACCTGTCATTGATTTTGTGCTCAAATTTTTAGATAGAAACAAACTGAATTTATTATACCCCTGCTTGAAAAGTGAAAGGGTATATAGTAATCGGTATTTCCGTTCGTCTGTACATCTGTCTGTCTGTCCGTCCGTCTGTTATGCCTTAACTCTTAACCGCAACTCCTCTAGATCTTATACTACTGAGTGTAATATTTGAAATTTTCACAGATTCTTTACTGCATATTACAATTGAGCACCTCCTATTTTACTTTTTTATTCGACACGTATTTTAAATTTCCCATAGCAAAACATGGAACACCTATGACGTCACATAGAAGCTTCTGGATAACATTTGATAGGATGAGTTTTTCCTATTTACACATTACCGTAAAAAAATATATAGCAACACATGGACATTATGGGAGGCAGGGGGTATCATTTAGTGAGCTCATTGCTCACAGTACCTCTATTTTGTTTGACGTCTAAAAAGCAGTGCAAAAGCTAAACGTGAAAGAACTGTACATTCCAAAACTTGCAGATATTTTATGCAAGGAAATAGAGATAGAATTTTTTTTGGTCATACTACTTTAGTTTTAAAAAGTAGACAAGAAAATAACATAACAAAAATAAGATTTAAAGGACCCCAGCCCTCTGCAATTAATTTCACAAAGAAAATTTAAAATTTCTAATATCGATTTTCATAACAACAATAGCATTAGAGCCACATGGAAAATGTTTGAAGTATTAAGCTTATTTCTTTCAAAAATGACTTTTATTTTATACCTAGATATGAAGAAATGTCAACGTAGAGAACAGAAAGAGTAACGATTTATTATCATAGCATTAAATCTAAAATATGAGATATATTTGATAATACATGTAATACTTAGTATCATACCTATTTAAATCATGTTAGGAAACATCATGAAGAGATGCTTCCTAAGTCAGAAAATCCGCATGTTTTCTATGGTTGAAAGAAACAAATACATCTGTGAGAAGTTATCTTTCTTCTAAATATATTTTATGTTAAAAATTCATACTATTAAAAATTCTATTTTAAGTACGTGAAACATTAAACAATTCATTGTTAAAATGGTCCTTAAAAGATGCAACTAATTCAATTTATAAGGCTTTTGAACTTGGTTTTGAATTTTGTATTGTGATATAATATGCATGTATTGTGAATATTGTATTGAAATATAAAAAAAAATCAAAACAAAAAGAAATTGGTAAAAGAAATAGAAAATAATGTTTCTTTCATATGTTAGGTTTCATCGAATTGACTAGTCAGAGGTTTCAGTTATGAAACTCAAATTAACAAATTGTGAGTATTATTCATGTTTTGTACTTTGAAACTTATCTGTGTTATATCAGAGGGTCGTTATATGCATCCCTTAAAGTAAGACCATACAGGGGCCTAAAGAGTTGATGCATGTACCTTTTTGGAGATACATACGAGGGCTGTATAATAAATTATGCCCTTAGCTCTATGAAATAAAACACAGAAATCATATGACATTAAGCTTGACTTTCTCGCATGATTAATCATTGAACTGATTACAACTCATGTGACAACTTTTTGTCCCATAGTGGCATTGTGAGAAGCTGGGAAACAAAGACTATTCGATACACTGCATTAATTGAATGGTAAAAAATCAGTAAACTGAAGTTAAAATAAACACTTCAATTCAGCTGCTGTAAAACTTGATGAGAAATCCTAAAGAAATATTCACTGAAATTTGTGATATTTATAGTCAATGTCTGTTTCATAGACATACAAATGTATAAGTAGGTATTTCTAAAAGAACAAAAATTATAAAAAGAAGTGCTCTTTTTAGGTCACCTGAGTAAACTCAGGTGACCTATTGCTATCTGTTTTTGTCCGTCGTCGTCCGTCGTCCGTCGTGCGTCGTGCGTTAACATTTGAACATTTTCAGCTTCTTCTCTGCAACCACTGAACCAATTTCAACCAAATTTGGCACAAAGCATCTATGGGTGAAGGGGAACAAAAATTGTGAATTTCATGTTCCCTGCCCCCCTGGGGCCTGAGGGGTGGGGCCAAAACCACTTAAATTAATGCAATCTTTAAAAATCTTCTTCTTTACTCCTGGACATCAAGCAGTCAAACTGTTTGCATGATTGTAATCAGCAATGAGTCCTCTACCGCAATTGTAAAATTCATGCCCCTGGGGTCAGGGGTTCTAGTGCTAGGGCGGGGCTAAATAAGTAGGTAGTAAAAATGCATTATTTCTTTGAAAATCTTCTTCTATGCTCCTGAGTATTAAATAAACCAACTAAGTACATAGTTATGATAAGCAAGAGTGCCTCTACCAAAATTGTGAATTTTATGGCCCCAGGGTCAGGGGTTCTGGTGTTAGGGCGGGGCTCTATTGATTATATAGTGAAAATAAATGAATTCTTTGAAAATCTTCTTCTCTGCTCCTGGGTATTAAATAAACAAACTAAGTACATAGTTATGATGAGCAAGAGTGCCTCTACCAAAATTGTGAATTTTATGGCCCCAGGGTCAGGGGTTCTTGTTTTAGGGTAGGGCTCTAATGATTATATAGTGAAATGCATGAATTCTTTGAACATCTTATGTTTTGCTCCTGGTTAATATGCTAATGATCTAATTACATATTTAAGGCCAGGATTTATTTTATTTTCAGTTTTACAAACCCCCAGCTCAAGGTTTTGAATGTTCAGAAAAAAATAAAACAAGTTGCTGTCCTTTAAAAAAAGGGCTGCAATACGTGGACCATATGCGTGTTTTTTTCTAACTGAAATTCAATTAAGAAAATTTCTAGGTGTAGGGAATATTCATGTAAGGTTTGTTCACTTATTCTAAAATTATCTTCCACTTATAACTGATCGTAGTCTCAAAGCACAGATGTGAAATTTTATCTCCGATTAGCGATCTTTATTTTTGTCAGTTTTAACATGTTTAAAAAAATCGGGTTATTTTTACACGTGTAACACATATTGGTTGGGACTTGACACCTGTTCTGGATTTATACGGAAGAAATTTATCATGGGAAAAATGTTTGTTTTTTTTTATTTTGTCGGAGCCCCCACCCACCAACACACACACATTAAAAGCCCTTGCTACAGACCTTTATCAGACAATAATTAGATTGCTGAAATATTAAATTATTTTGCGAGTCTTGATGCACAAAACTAATGCAGGTGAAAACTTGCTCTATTTTAAAAGCTTTAAAAGCTACACGTATCTCTGTTCGTTGGATGACGCTTCTCATTCAAGTTGTTAAGTAATGTATCTATATACTGTAACTTTATTCTTAAAATGTTTGTACCATGAATCAATGTTTAGTATAAAAGTATATGAAAAAGAGAGGAAATCGAATCTGCCAATAAATGTGTAAATGCGATATGCAGATTTAAAAGCGCGATTTGCCAATGAATTGCTAATCCGAATAGGGCGAATAATTCTACGGGAAAGTTACTTAAGGTGCGAACTCTCAAGCAATCGCGCGCATGCGTAGCCTGTCGTTTGCCAAGGGCATCCGGATTAACTTTGCTTATATATTTACTGCGTGGACCGCAGGGTCGAAGCAACAATTTTTTTTCTTTCCGATGTCAAATTTGAGTCGGGATCGAGATTTCAAATTTACGAACTCGCACTTCCGGTTTGAAGATGAAACAGCGGGTAAATAAATAAGATCTAAAAAGATAGCTTGGTTTAGTGTAAAATTCATCGATACGAGTGCCATTCAAAAAGTTTCACCTATTCAAAGAACAAATAAAATACTGACGACTTTGTTGCACAATGACATGCTGGTGAGATAATTATGTATTCGTTTCAAAAGTATCTGTAAATTATTTTCCTCCCCCAGGTTTTAAACTGCCCGTGGTAGCTGTTGCATTTTACCAGCGACATTGTTTAGGTCTCTGTTATGGCTTACAGTCTAAGCATCATTCTTCAGAAAAGAGTTGCTTTTGCATCAGATGTAATGAATAAAACTATGAGAGAAGTTCAGTCCATTTAAGGAAGAAATTGTTAAGGCAAGAATACAGGCATGTAGTATCATTTGTATTCGCCAGAAAAATTATTTTACACTTAATTGAAAAAAATGTTCACCCTACACACGCAATACCCCCTGTCTGTTTTATGATAGGATTAAATTTTAGAACAATGTCTACACATTCACCTAAAACATATTTAAAAAAATTGAAGAAATATTGAAAGACTTTTAAAGAATTGATTTTTTAAAATATATTTTGACCAATATCACAAAATTTATATAACCGGCCCAAACTGGCAGATGATGAAATAAGCAATTTAAAGTTCTACTTTCCTATTTGTAAGCATTATGTGTCCAGTGGTAAGGAGCCTATTAGAATAGCATAAAAAAAGAATGTACAAATGTTAATAATTGATTTATCAAAAAAAAAATCTTATTTCCTTCTCCTTAGGGAATTTTTTATTCTCATGTTCATAACTACACCTAAACATAAAAAATGCTGGCCTTATAATGAAGAAAGAAGCCTCTTTCAAAATAGATAATTTCAGGTCCGCTTGGTCAGGAGTACCAGGGGGATACTTTGAATAAAATAAATTAATGTTTTGAAATCTACCCTTTGAAAAGCAATGGTGCCTCTTTCAAAGTTTGTGAATTTCATGGCTTTTGGATTAAAACACGAACCAAATACAATCACTGGAAAGTTGTTACATGGTATTCAGGTGACCTATAAGGCCCATGGGCCTCTTGTTTACAGATATGATTTTTTCGCTGAAATGTCGAGTTAAGTGTTTAGATTTGTATGATATAAAATTATGTTATCTTAATGATGCGTAAGTGTAGTCGAGATCCGTCCTTATTTAAAGTAAATGAAAAGATTAAAGATTGTCAAAATTGCAAACGTTTGGTGCATGTATGAATAAATTGCATACTTAGAAAACTTTATTTTAAGAAAGATAAAAAAATAAACGATGGAAAATGTAATTGAATGCATGCTGTTTGGAAACAAATTACAAACTATTGACAAATTAGATAAAGGTGAATTAACATAGATTCGAGGTTAAGATTTATTTGTATATTATCACCAGTGATATAATTATTTTAATTTTATTTCACACACAAATATCATTAATTTTTGAAATATGTGAAACTTTAAATTTGGGTTTGATTGACACATCTTTGCATTCTCATCAATTTTAATGTTATTCTTAATACAAGTAATAGAATAAAAGGAACAATCTTGTTGTGTATTAATAAAAATATCAAGATATTTATCCAGAAAAATAATTATATTCAGAGTAAAAATGTTAAAGAGCAAAACCCCTCTACAAGTATGGTCATTCCGCTTTTCCGCTTTTTTAAGAGAGTTTAGCAAATGGAACACACCCGTGAATTGTACACAAATTTGAACTTGTAAACAGGGCACGAGCTCTGTTATTGTTGATAATTACGATTCGCCGGATGCGTTCAATTGTTAAAGTCCGCACGTTAAGAGAGGAATATTTTTTGGCGAATGACACTTCTCGCAAAATAACGCAGAAATTAATTGTGTATAATAAGGAATCTACAGTACACATACAAACTAAGGATCTATGGAGTTTTCAACATATAATTATTTGTTAGTTTGTTTACATTGTTGACATAAATCTTCATGTTACTAATAGATATATTGTGTTAGGAAAAATATTAAAGTAACAATACCCAAAGGTGCACTCTGAGCCGCTGAATAATATTTTCATGTGTAACATAACTTTATGGTTATTTACATAGAAAATGAGGAAAAAGAGGAAACCTATCATTGATATATAAAAAATGTTAGATCCGAAATATTAAATATTTTGCTGTTCTGAAAAAAAATTAGAATGGAGGTATAAAGGTGGTTGTCTTTCTAATTTTTTCCAGAACAGTTATCTTTAAACCTGCAGCTTAATAGGTATAACGCAATATTGTCATTTACAGAGAAATCTCAATGATAAAAGAAATCAGCAGGAGATTCTGTTCTAAAGAAAAACGACAGGATAACGATGAAATGATGTATGCAAATGATGTATAGGTTAGTGTTACGAAAATCTATCACGGTGCCGGGTGTTAGTCATTGTACTCACAATTCTCGTGTGTCGTCAGACTTCACCTGGATTAGTGATAAAGACAATCTCATCTTGACAAATAGTGCAGGTGATGAAGTAGATCGTCTCACAGATTTACTTAGGAGTGCATGGGGTGGACACACCGTGACTAGCAGTGGCGATTTAATTTATCTAGACAGGGAGTTAAACATCATCAAATTAACCATATATAACAAAGTAAAGACTATATTAATAAAGTACATAGAACCATGGAAGCCACGCTGTGTATGCAGCTCTCCCTCCACTGGAGACCTGCTTGTCGGGATGGTTAATGCTGATACAGTAACAGCCAAGGTAAACCGTTACACTAAAACGGGGCAATGCATACAGACCATACAGCACGACAACAAAGGTCAGGGACTGTATAGACTACCTAACTACATCAAAGAGAACCTCAATGGAGATGTTATCGTGTCTGACGTGGACCGTGTAGTGGTGTCCAATGGTGGAGGAAGACTCCGATTCTGCTACGAAGGGCCTCTACCAAGATCACGACTAAAACCACGTGGAATTTGTACTGATGAGCTATCACACATTCTGGTGTGTGATGTTAGGACCGGCTCAGTACATATAATTAGCAAGGACGGTGAATTTCTGTCACAGATAAAAACATCACAAGACAGGATATACACACCCTGCGGCCTGAGTTATGATGACAGAACTCAGTTACTCTGGGTCGGATCTGAAACAAGCAACAAAGTGAACATCTATAGACTTGTTTATGGGGACTATCTGGCCGGCACATGTAAGTTATATTGTTGTGACGTGTTTTTGTTTTATGTTTCACTATTAGAGCTGAAGTACTAGTGTGAAACTGAACATGAATAGGCCACTTAAATTCTAGATAACACTTTGCTTTTTATACATCAAACTTGATACATTTGTTCTTCTCAGGGAGTGAATATTTTTTAAAGATATTAAGGCCATAAGCTCAAGAGGCAAATCTAATTTAGGACTTATTGATTGATTTTTGTTTTACGTCATATTTAACATGTTAACAATTTTTACTCATGTACAGAAATCGCCATATGCTGTTAAAGTGCATCAAATTTCGAATTTCACTCGACACTTTGGGTCACCGAGCATTTGATAATTTTTTAATGTTAAATATATATTAGAAATTCACTATTTATGTAAAAATCTTTCTTTTTTTAAACCTTCTCTGCAAATTGATATAAAACCGATAAACTATGTGAATTGATATGAAATGCAAGGGTCTCTCGACCAAATTGTACAAGAATTAACCCAGAATCATGGATTCTATGGAGTAAGTGGGCAGGGGGTTGCTCTGTGGATTATATATATCAAAATTGTATTAAACCTTTGAACCCCCCCTTCTGCCTTTTGGTATTAAGCCACACATTAAATGCCATGAAATGACCTTAAATATAAATAAATGCTTGTTTTGTGTGCTCATGTGTATCCCGGCAAGCAATTTGAAAAATTATAATTAGGAAAGCATATTTTAAGTGTTATTTTCCTATGAAAATTGCTTTGGTAAAAAAATCTCTGTGTTTAATATCTTTAAAATGCTTTTTGATTATTAACTGAGAGTATAAGGAAGAATTCTAATACAATTGTTTTGTTAAACACATTTTAATTGACTAATGCACTGATGTTTGAAGCAGTAAAACGAACATTAAAGTGACAGAAAGCCTTATATTGTGACGTCATAATAGAGCGACCCAAACACACAATGTCCAGTGACATATTTCATGCAACAAAACAAACAAAACGCGTCGCCGGTAAAACTCAGTTTCCGAAGGTTAAATCAGCAATAACTACCATAAATACCAAATTAAAGGATAGTTATTCCCTAATTCTTAATATACAGTGTATAAATAACCATAATTATTCAGATGAGTATTTTAGCCCATGGGCCTCTTATAAATATAGCCAGTTTTTTGTCCTTTATTGCAGATCTCCCTCTGGAGAAGAAAGAGTGTTCGAAGCATCCCAGTTATTCATTGACCGAGTTCTGTGTCCCGTGTGAGACTTCTTTGTGTGAGATCTGTATCACGACCTCTAGTGGTCATAAACATCATGACGTTAGGGATGTTGAGAAATTGTTTCATGATATTCACAAGAGAAAGGGTTGGTAACGATTAAACCTGTAAAGAAAACCTTTGACAAACAATATAAACATTTTATCCATTTTCTTGAAGAAGTAGAAGAATTCTGCTTTTTAAAAGTTTCATCCTTAAGAGTCCTTTCTTAAATTGCCAGACCGCAAGGTTTCGTGTCATGAAAATTATTTTTTCTCCTTTACAAACCTTTACTTATCCAATTTTTATCCGAAATGCTCTAACTCTTTTTTAACTACAGCAAGTCGGGTATTTGAAGGAAACATATATTATATATATTTATTATATATCTGTTTGTAGATGGAGATGCACTTTTGATGTGCCTTCTTCTTTGTCAGAACTACAGAATAAATCTTGAAGAAGAACATTGGATGGAGAAATATAATGCTGTGGCTGACGTTTTCAAATTTAAGAAGCTTAAGAAGAAATTCGATTTCAGCAAACTGAAAAAGTACAAACCAGTGCTGAAACAGAATAGTTCAATTGTCGAGTTTTCATGCAAATTCTTCAGAGACACCAGCTTTCTAAGATTTGCAAAAGAACGGAGATTTGTTGATATGTTTCTATTTTGGGCAGAAAAAGAAAACATTTCAAAGTTCTGCAGGTCATCAAATTATTTGAGAAGAGAAGATGAGGAAGAAGTTTGTTGTTGGTTATTGGAAAATCAGACGGAACAGCTGATAGATCGACTTGGAGAGGACATGTTCACACACGTAACAATGAAGGACAAATCAATACATGAACTAGTATATAGCAAACGTACGTTTCTTTTGGTATAGTTTTGGGCATTTCACAATATTTTATCTCCTTAATTTCCTTTACTTAAGAACGAAAAGTGTGAAGTTAAACTAGGATAATAGTTTGTCTTTCGGTTTGTCTATGAAGAATCGATGTAAGATAGAAATGTAAACAAACCAGACTTAAGTGTCTTGTACATCTATGGATACTAGCTAGATGCAATATCCAAACGCCGTTTCTGGCCTATTGGTCTACGGACTCTGATTAAATTTAAGAATTGAGTCTGTTCTTGCTTACCAAATGTGACAATTCTTAATCCAAAATTTGTCCTTTTTTATACGTGTCCTGTGGGTATTCCATCGAGTTTTATAAACCATTAATATTTTCTCTTCTGTAACTACCAGACACTTCAAAACTAAACAAAGAACAATGTATTTTAATAGAAGGGAATTCAAGGAGGAGCAAACGCATTTTTTTTCATTTTTCAATGAAAAAAATATTGCTTTTATCATTTCAAATTCTTCTCCTCATAAAGTGCTAGGATGTAATGAAATCAAAACCTACATTAAAGCTAGTGATGCATTAATTAAAACTTGCACAAACCATGAATTTTGGGGTTTAGTTTGGTTCACAATAGAATATTGCAAAGTTTGATGTAGAAATGTACAGAGAAGTTTAAATCATATGATAAAAGGTAGCGGACTACGATATCTACGTTGAATTAAAATTTGATTCTGCATGTCATGTGAAAATAAACAAGCAGTGCAAAGTTGAACAAAATTAAGTTCCTCCGCCTTCCTGTCCCTGATTTTTTGAGATCAGGAAAATATAAGCTAGAATATTTAGAAAAAATAAAATCAAAGGCATTAAAAACCCTATAAATCTCAGTAATTAGTCGTATTGATATAAAAGAACTAGCTATATTGTACTCTATTCAAGTTTGACGTGATCAAACAACAGAAGACAATACCATATTTTAGAGATGTGTCAATGTTTAACTCTTAAATCCATGTTTGATAATAAAAGTAACGGCTTTTTAAAAAGATCTCTGGCATTGGTATATGCCTAAAAAAATAAACATAAAAATGAATAGAGATCTAATGTTTTTTTTTTTATTTTCCCCATGTAACTGGTCTTTGTTGACAGTCCTTTCATTTTCTACTTCATGATAACGACCTAAAAGTTTACCTTCTTTAAAAAAAAAATTTAATAGGGTTTTGCAACAGATCATTTACCTTCTAAAATAAATATTTCCAAACATCATGGATGAAAAAAACTGTGTATCTATTGTATACCATTCCACCCCAAGCAGCAAGATTCCAGAAGTTGACGTTATTGCATTTCCGTTCAATAATGTATTTGTTTTTAAAAGAAAATCAAATATCCTTCTCGACTACTACTCATTTTGTTAAATTATTGTGTTAAGAAAAGCGTGGCATTTCACTTCAATACACGAACAAAGTATCTTTGTGGTGGCATATTTCTGCCCCTTGTGTGCAAGTTATTTTTCTGTCAAATATGTCGACATGCAAGATAAATATGTTGGCATGCAACTTAGCTATGTCAACGGGCAACATAAATACGTTGATATGCTAGAAATTTGCAATCAAATAAAAATCATTAAAAAAATCTCAAATATCGCCCACATGTGACATCCAATATGCTAGATGTAATTTATTTATGTTGACAGGCAACTTAGGGCAGAAATATGCCACCATATATTTTAGCTTTTTTCTTACCCAGTAGAAAAAAAGAATGAGTTCCGCTAAAGAATTGCAGTGCGAAAGTGACGATAATTATTTAAAGAATCCCTTTCTAGTAAGTATATTGTGCCAGGGCATGAACAATAGTGGGAAACCTGGATAATTTGCATAACGGCCCAAACATGACAGAGGCCGCAAGTGATTTTCATGCATATTTGGCCTCCATAGCTCTTGACCTATTGACCTGCCTAATTTAAATTCCGGTAGAATTATCAAGAAAAAATTAACTCCGGTAACTTTCAAAGAGTTATCACATGGAGAAAAAATCAGTAATGAAAATATAAGGTGATAGTTGTCGCGCAGGTCACGTTCCATTTTCTTATTACAATAAATGATTTTTATATTTACTATTTCGTATTATTGAGAGATAAGATATAAAACAAGTAGAGTATGATTCCGGTCAGATATGTTTTGTTTTATTACAGTGGGTATACCAGTACAGGTTATAATGAGAGGAGATGACTCCGTGAAAAATTTCCTGGACAATCTCAAGAAAGGAAAGACAACAATGTACTACGCCACTGGGATGTTGATAGGGTGTGCAGGCAGCGGGAAATCAACACTGCTAGGGAGGTTAAAGGACATCGACCTGGAGAAAATTCAGAAAAACACAAGATCCACTAGGGGAATAGATATCCAGACAGACGTCTTTGATGTGTCAAATACAATCGAAGGTATTGTGTTATATGAATGATGCATGCAATTACGGATTACACAAATTTTATCCCAAAGGAACAAATGAGGTCCACAAATTGTTTTTTTTTTCAATGGGCAAACTGAATTTTGTTTTCAAATGCATGTTACATTAAAACCTGGATTCATGAATTGTGTGAATCTGATATATTTTTTTGGAATACTGATATTTTTTTAAATACTGATTTCTCAATGTGTTGAGCAATTTTAGCTGATGTAATGCTGGAGGGTGTGACTTCACCAATTATAAAGTAATAATGATTTTTAGCAAATATTTCTCGGCGAATCAGATTCAATAAATTAACAAGTACATTATTGTATGATATAACTAGAATATTACATAATACATACTTAATTTGATATCATTATCATATCACATAAGCACAAGTATCCCTACATTAGCTAGAGAGCCAAAAGAGTTAGGGTATAATACGTTATATCTTTTGTATGCAGTATTCTATACATCAATTTTATTTTTTTTTAGATAAGTATTATTAAATCATTTAAGAAAGAATTTGATGATGAACGGAATACACACATAAAAATATATAACTAGGCAATTTGACCAAAATAAAAAGATATACAAATATAAAAATTTACACACTGAATGTCATATTGTGTATACTAACCAACAGTTTGACTTCATCAAATTTTTTTTCGACAAAGCAAAAACTGTTTCTAATTTGTTTGGAATCAATTAAAGGAAGGTTTCTGCCTCAGAGAGAAAGAGAGATTGCGAGAGAGGGATATAGAGATAACGAACAGTATTCAATATCTAAGTCCATCAAACAATACAAAATGGGAGCAGAGCAAACGCAGATCTCCAAAACAACAGAGGTGGGATCAGGTGCTATGGAGGAATAAGCATCCCCTGCCGAACAGTCAAATCCGCCGTGTGCTCCTTGTCATGATCAGGAAATAACGGAAAAACCCTTTGTCGATTCAATGTATGAATAATGGTCTAACAATTAGTGTGAAAAACGTCAGTCAGCACTTACCTTAATGATAAATTGAATTTGCTGACAATGTGATCGTATCGACCATAGAACTTACGAAACAATGACTTTAAAACAGACTGTTAATATTCTTGTTTCATCAGCTTGCTTGTCAATAATTTACCTCATTTTAGAAATTATTTATAATTGTGTATCAAGTCAACTGAGATATATATACTCCATATGCAAGTGATGAAAGTTTATTACTGCATAAATAAGGGATGTTCACGATAAAGTCATCACGTTTATCATAAATGTTATTCGTTAGATTACCATTAAGGTTTTTTTTTTCAAGCATCTTTCATCTAAAGCTCATCAGAATATATCGTATCGACATAGGAATAGAAATGAAAATACGTTGTCCATATATCTGGTTGAAAGCCACAGCATCTGTTATATTCTTTTCAAACATACGATTTTGCACAAATTCTGCTTCATATGAATATAAAGGAGGAGAGGGGCGGGGGTCAAGTTTGTTATGTATCAAACCACTTGTTTAAATCGAGATACATGTATTAATGACTTTTTTAAATTTCTTTTGTAATCATTTCACAGTTAATTTTTCAAACCAAAAACAACGTTTTTCGGTTATGCTTGATGAAAAAAGTCAATATCACAATGTTACAAAACCTCCTGAAGAAATATCTGATGAAATGAAATCGGATGAGACGAAATCGCTGGATATTTGCGACCCGAGGGATATTGAAGAAGCTCCTATTAGCGAGGCCACTTATAATTATAATGAAGAGGTATCACGTGACAGCATAAACACAGAAAGTGAGTTGCTCAAGGGAGATATCGCTGCTGCTCCACTTTCTGAAAAAGCAGATGAAAAAGCAACTCAAAGTCGAAATGCTACCGATAATTTAGAAAGTTTAGGCATTCTAAAGGTTTCAAAAAGTGTTTTGGATGAACCAGAGAAAAAAATCTCAATGGTTGATTTTGCGGGACAGTGCTCATATTATTCCTCACACCAGATTTTTTTGAGTCCACGAGCATTCTTCATTTTGGTGTTCAATATGGAGAAAAAATTAAATGAAATCGTTGGAAAAGAAGTGTGTAATCAAGAAGGTTCCATTTACAAAGGATGGACACACAGAGGTTTGTATTTGTAAAGTAAAACTTCATTTTCATTGCTATATAAATATGGAAACTTATGCTATATATAAATAAGTCTATAAATATTACCCTCGAAGTCAATAAATCACTGTTTTCAGCATGTATGAATATTTAATTACTATTATTTAAATATTCTATATTTGAATGTAGTAATCATCATGTCTTTTTAGACATCGATGTTTATAAAAAGTAAACACTTAGGTCGAAAAATGGTTTAATTTCTACCAATTTTTAGATATCTAAAGCATGACAGGGGTTGAAAACATTTTACAATGACACATCCACTTTGATTCGTGTCTCTCCTGTAAAATGTAATTAATTGAATTTGTTCATCATCTTTCTGTCTGGGGACATTTTTCCAAAATGCTTCACTTTTTATTGATCAAATTATTGATAAAACTTATAGGTAAACACATTGACTGAATTAATTATTCCACGTTTATCAGTTTCTTTGAATTGTACTGTCTTGTTGACTGGAGGTTTATAAAGAAGTAAATTCAGATAATTTTAATTTATTCCAATGTAATGAAAAGTAAATAAAAACTAGTTTTTAATAATGCTAATATACATTTATCTTAACTTCCAAATGACTTACGAGGGCTGTTCGGGAATTATTTACTTGAACTCCATAAAGACTAGAGAAAAATTCATGAAAATCCGTCAACATTTATGAAGAAAGAATAAAACAATTATGCAAAAGTTCTAGTTCTAGTGAAAATTAGATAAGTTCCGGTGAATTTATAAACATGCATACGTCCATTAATCTGGGGCAGCATCACTACGTCATTTTAATGTCACATCAGCCGGATAAATGTTCGCATGTTAATCTATCAGGGAATGCTAACTATTCTGTTTGCTATCATAATATATAACATTACAAAAAAACTTACCTGCCTCTTTTCTTAAACGATTTTTTAGAAAACAGATTATACGTCAGAAAAATATATACACCAGCGAAACAACAAACCTTGAGACTTGTTTTTATCATTTAAGCAAGTTGGCTAGTCTGGAAAAGAGTTCCACAAAACACTACCATTTTTATTTTACGTATTCTTGCTGCTCTGCCTTGACGTGAAAACCATGTGCCTTCGTTATCAGATTTCTTTAATGAGCCTACTGTAGGTTACTTAGTTTTTGCGAAAAATTATTTTCGCAAGATAGTCATTGACTCTGGTGAAGCGAAACAAAATTTCCACAAACTGTGGTTATTGCCCTATATCGTCTTAAGGATTGCTATCATACGTAAGAATTAAATTTTTGCGAACACATTGCCTCGCCTAATTACATTAATTTAAAAAAATCTTAAGCATTGATTGACAAACTTATCGTAGGATTACATGTACTTTCAAACAATAGGATGTTCTAAACATACCAAAACTCGGAAAGGAAAATATACGGAGGCTATAAACTGTGATTTGGTTTTTTTTATTATTTTTAAAATAGGAAGTTCACAAATGAAAACGGTGTCGTCATGTAGTCTTTTGAGTCCAATTCATTCAAATCTCGACAATATAATAAAACAGATATGGGCTCTTTTGGTGTTGAATATGTTTTTACTCACCTTTATTGACTAAGCTGAAGCCGAGTCCATAATTGTAAAATAATGACGTCATAATCAACTAGTGACAAGTCATTCACTTCAGTTTCTTGAAGTCAACGATTGTTGTTTTTTAATCTAGATTATGTAACATTTTGGGCAAAGAATATTCACCAATACAGCAGTAAAAAGGCTCCAATTATACTTGTCGGCACTCATGCAGAGGAAAAGACAGAAGAGGTATTCACTATTATATTTTTCGACATACACCCTCTTTAAATTGTGAGATTACAATTATATATAGGTATAACCTAAACAAAACGACTTATAGGCGGACCGACTTATAGGCGAGTATATACGGTATACCAATTAACAATAGATAAAACGAGGTAAATGATTGACAAGAAAGTTGATGAATTAAGAATATCAACAGTCTCATTTAAACTCATCATTTCTTAAACTTCACGCCGAAACAATGACCGTGTTTGCAAATACAATCATAATTTATCATTGACACAAATGCTGACTGACGTTTTTCATGCTAATTGTTAGTACATTATTTATACACTGAATTGACTAAGGATTGTTTTGTTATATCCAATCATGACAAGGAGCATACGGCAAGTGTGACCGGTCAGCAGGGGATGTTCACTCCTTCATGACACCTGATCCCATCTGTGGTATTTCGGAAATCCGTGTTTGCTCCTATCCACATTTTCCTTAAGATTAAGAAAATTGAGATTTCACCAAACCTGTTTTCAAATAACACCAATCACAAATTGATTCCTTGAACACTTTATTTATGAAATAAAAAAATAATTATAAATTTTAACCTTTTATTCATATTTGGAATGGTAACACGATTGCTAGGGAATAATTTGTTTATTTTATGCATAAAGTAAAACGGTACTGTCGACATTACGCACAGCATATTCACAGTAAAAAAGATGTTTTATTTTATTCTTTGTTATGTATAATTAATCTGGCATATGTCTTTATTGCTATCTTTTTCACAAGGAAAAAGGAGAGTTTTTCCGTGAGATTTGGAAGACTTTGGAAACAAAGGACAAGTCCCTACAAAGGCATCTTGACAAGAAGAAGATGTTTGCCATAGGTTTCCATGAAAATGAAAGCATTGATAAAATCAAATTGTCAATTATTGAAATTGTTCAGAAACTTGATCACTGGGGTGAAAAGCTTCCGCATTCCTGGGCTATGTTTGAAAACTTCTTTCAGGAGAAGAAACACCTGAAAATTATAAAGAAAGGGGCACTTTTTGATTTCAATGAAGCATTGCCAAATGATATTACATTGGCGACTGATGAAGATATAAATACTATGCTGCAGTATTTCCATGATGTCAAAGAAATCTTATATTTTCATCAAAAATTTCTCGAAAGAGTAATTATACTCGATGTTCAGTGGTTTGCAGATGCATTCAAAAATATAATTACTGATAAAAACCATGCAAAGGAGGATTTGTTAGAGTATGCATCAGTGTGGGATAAATTTAATGTGACTGGAGAATTGAATGACACTTTGCTGTCTGCGATATGGAAAATGAACAATAATGAATTCATGGAACACAAAGATGATATCATGCTGTACATGGAGAAGCTGGGGCTTTTGGCTAAAGTTGATAACAAAAAATGGTATGTTCCCTGTATGAACAAAAAACAATTTCCAATGAATGCGTTTACATCATATCCTGCTTCATCCATCCTCTGTTTCACATTTGATATTCTTCCTGCGGGCATATTCCATCGCCTTGTAGCAAGTTGCATGCAAATTCCTTGGAGTATTGTCACAGAAAAAACGGGAGAAAAAGAACAGCCCTGCATTTACCAGACAGCGGCTGTGTTTCTGTATAGGGACCACAACGTTTTGGTTGGAATGACGTCAACAGAAATTCAATTGCAGGTGTTCGTTATAGATGGAGAAGTTGATTTAACTACATGTACTCAAATACAAGAAGAAATTGAAGGTGTATTGCATATGCTCTCAAATACATTCCAGAAAAACATGAAATACCAAATTGCCTTCAAATGTAAACCTGTCGGCTTCTGCGATAGTGAAAGAAGTCATGTGATCAAGGAATATGAGTTCAAAGAGCCCACTTTTCAGTGCCCTTATTGTCCTTGGCGTGAAAAGCATATTATTCACACAAGCAACGTCACCAAATACTGGAAAAAGGTACCATTTGCATTATTGAATGAATTTGTCAGGAAAATATTTTTAAATACTTTAAAATAATTATGAATTTAGTAAACACGAAGACATTATAAGAGGAACACCTAAAAGAGGGTTTGTTATTAACTTTGATTATTTGATACCATTTTCAATACTTTTTATCAAACAGAAAAGTCAAGCTAAGAATGTAATTGAAAAGGAGAGCATTCCAAACCGTATGTATTCCCAATTAATCAATCTTACCATTATCCTTAGTTTTTATTTTATTGAAATAGGAAACTCATACTTAATGATAAAAATAGTTTTAATATCATGTTATACTTCCTATATATGAGCGACAGATAATATAATTAATAGTAATTATATTTCTTGATTTTTAATTGAAAACAGGTTAATCATTTCACATGTAATTGATATTTATCATTTTAGCAATCGAATTTATTTTAAATGTGGTGTCTAAAAGACTACGTGGCATAACATCTCCTATACTTGCTGCTAACTTTGGAGTACACCTTGAAGATACCAATTTATGTCTTGACGAAGAAAGATTTAGAATTCTCTATAAATGGAAATGCAAATATTCAGCTTTAGATCACTTAAAAGAGCTGGAGGGAATTTTAAGGAAAGCAGAACAATCAGACGCTGCAGATTGTATCGGGACTGTCCAATTTTCTGACTTTCGTTACGCTGAAATTTTTAGACCTTGCCAGGGTGTTTCAAAGAAAGATATCTTGGTGTTATCTGAGAAACTTTCTAATAACTACACTCATTTGGTACGGTTTTTAGGTCTGCCACATATTTGTATAGAACAAATTGAGGCAAATATTCGTTACATCGAAGATAGAATATTTAAATCTCTTATGAAATTGAAAGAAAAGCGTCCATATTTAAGCCACCAGGATATTTGCAGGGCTTTGAAGTTTATAGAACGAAGTGATGTTGCTGATTATCTAAACATTCAGTGGAAGTCTGAGTAAAAAAAAAATATATTTTTAGTAAATTATATTCTTTACAGAAACGATTTCACCATAGCATAGGGTGTACTCTCAAGGATGGCTAGAAATAAAGATGTACATATGCATGTAAATACAGTTATGATAATTGTTTCTTAAGGAATTTCCATCCTCACAATATTATAGGTTCAAAGTACAAAAACTGCATATATTTTCGTTCAATATACTTTAAACTTTCCATTTATTGCAAAAAATGTATAGGTCACCATATTATTTAAGATGCAAAACATAAATAAACAGAACTGTATGTCAACATAAAAAAATTGTACATTTTTTGTTAAAAGTATTGAGAAAAATATGTAAAAACTGGTTAATATGCAAAATTCTGATGCTGAGTGTTCCTAAATACTTCCGACCCAAAAGATACTTTTGAATTGTAAATATCAGGTAAACTATTTTACAGAAAAGCAAATGCCTGAATGAAGAGACCTTAGAAGGAGTTATTGCCCTTGTAAACATTATTTAAAGATTGAATAATTGATTAAATATAGAAATATGCATTTTTTGAATTCTTTAACTAAACAATATTTATCATTACACCTATTGTATAGCATTCTTCAAAGAGATATTTCTCAATAAGGTACGAATTTAAACTAATTACAGTTTTTGCAAAAACCTATGACATCATAGGAGGGTGGAATTACCTTAAACGACCAACATATATTTTCTTTAGTGATTTGTTTGTTTGTTGTGAATACATCTTCCCTCATATGGAGATACCACCAAATAATTATGAAGATAAAATGTGTTTGTGAAACACTGATGTACCAGTATGGAAGCCTATGGCGAAGGTTGAAGTTTCTCAAATATATGTCAAAATCAAAGGTCAAGGTCAAAGGGTTCAAATTGTTAGTATTAGAAGAAAGTCTTTTCACAAGGAATGCACATGTGAAATAAAGGAATCCCTAGTAATTCCTGTTCAAAAGTTAATTGCCAAGGTTAATTTTTTGTTTAAGTGGTTCAAACTCTAGGGTCAAGGTCAAACATATTTATACCTGTAGACAGTTCACAATGAATACAATATGTCATGATAAGTATGAAAGCCCTGGCACCTACTGATCAAAATTTAGGCAGAGTTTAAAGTTTGGTATTTTTCTTGTAAAAATGTGTATCCAATGTCAAGCGATCAGAGGTAAAAATTAATGGTACTCAAATAAAAGGTCTTATTAAATTGTCACAAGAAATAAACCTATAAAATGTTGAAGCTATTTGTATAGCCCATCCCACTTAAAACTTATGGGCAAGCTTATAGCTAGGATTTAATTTCTGCAGACTTATAGACAGACATACTATAAACACAAGAAACAAAATATGTATAATAATTAGTCAAATGGAAAAAATATACTATTTAACTGGAATAACAAAATACATTGTTATTTCAGGGACAGGAAGTGGGTAGGAAGATTGGAATCCCCCCATCCCCCCCCCCCCCCGCCCATCTGGCATTTGCTTTGTTATTTAAACAAGACTATATACTGTAGCAAGTAAAAAATGACTCTTGACATTCTTTCTCTATATACTTAGAAAACATTGACCTGACTATCATTGTTTTTTTTATTTGTTTATTTGTTTTCATTTTTTTCTCCTGCTTGTCACGAAATTATGGGCTGGAATTTTTTGACTGAGATGTGAACCACCCTCCCTACTCCCGAAAAAAAATTCTGGATCCGCACCAGTATTGTCAGTAACTGAATGGCACAGCGACAACGGGAGATAACTTCACAATATGAAATTCGTCTAGTGTGGCATGCGATGATCTTTCATCCTTTTTAAAATTTAACCTCATAGTTTGGGTGTATTTTACCCCCCACTATACTAAAACTTCTACTTACCGACTCTCTGTGTCTCAACTTCATGAAATATAAATCCAATTATAACTCAAAATGAATTAACCCAATGCACAGCAGACTGCAGCCATGTGCCATTTTGGACCTTCGTCGATTCCATCACCTTATCAAATGAAGTGGGAATCGACCGAGGTGTGCCAAATGGTGTTTAATCTATAAATATGATAATGGGTGACGCAACGTGATGTGATGTAGAAATTTACATGTACATATGTACAGTACAAGAACAAATTTTAAATTAATTTACAACAAACGATATTTAATTTTAACAAACCTTTTCCATCTAGCCTATTCCAAAATGTATATGCTGTGTGATTGAGGTGTCGAGGAGGGGGGGGGGGGTAGTAAATTTAAAAAGGTCCTATTGTGAGCAAATCATATATCAAAATCTAATTTCAGACGCGGATCCAGAATTTTTTTCCAGGGGAGGGGGGTCCACCTCAGTCAAAAAAAAAATCCTATCCCAGAAATTGACAATAAAAAAAAACCCTAAAGTAAATCTCACCCAAACGTCAAAAACCTATATCCTGGAGGTGGGGTGGGAGAAGTGGTGACTTCTATTGCCGCAAATGTTTAACTTTTCATACTTATTCTACACATGTATATTCGTGTTTACCAGGGGGGGATTCTGCATTTTTCAAAGGGGGTCCATTTTTATTTTTTTCCTTGTTTTAGTATATACATTTTTTAACCTTGTAAATTCCAGGGGGTCCTGCCCCCCCCCCCCCCCCGGACAGATCCGTGCATGAATTTACATCATTAATAAAATTCAGACTGGTATATAAAATAAATATAAGAGGTTCTGAGTTATAGGTCACAGGGTCTGAGTATTTCATACTCAATTTGATGAATACCTGTAAATTATAGAATTATTTTGACTATTTCTTTGGAAAGCCGCCCAATATGTAGGAGCGTGTATTTAGAGGCAAACACCTTAGTGCGGGTATTACTGTCTCATGGCAGCATCTAGTTGTATCAACGCTGTCAAACGCGTATTTGGCGTACGGAGAAGTAATAAATTGTGTTGGATATGGTTAGTTTACATTGGAGACTGGACAAAAGAGTACAGAAGTGACATTACACAAAAGATATTAATAAAAAAAGTAATTTATAAATTGCAAGAAATGAAAGTTTTTCTTCAGTACCGAAAATAGTTGATTACGGCATGTAAGAAGTGGAGTACTTTTTGATAAACGCAGACAATTTGGAAATATCTGGACCGCGAACAACGTCAAACAATTTGTTATCTCTGCTGCCTACAATGTAAGGCAATCTTTCGACTAAATTTCGACTGAAATTTGAATCTACTTAAAAAAACAAGTAAAAACAAACAGACAGTAGTGAATTTAAAAATATATCCGTTATTCAAGAGTACTCTATCACTTAAAAAAAATATTGAATCTTAAGCAGAATGAAGCAGACAATGAGATCATGACCTTATGAGTGACGTAATTTACGCTTGAATTTGTGCACCGATGTACACATATTCTTTCTTTTTTTATTATTATTATCTTATAATATATATATGATACCATTAAACTTACTCTTTGCTATATAAAGGAAAGAAATCAATCAAGAGGCCCATGGGCCTTATGGATCACCTGAGCATTATGCAACAACTTTCCAGTGATTAAATTTGATTCATGTTTTGAGCCAGATGCTATGGCATTCACAATTTTGAAAGAAACACCATTGATCATCATAACAATACAACAATTGCTTCGTTTGTTTACTTAATGCCCATACCCAGAGTAGGGGAGCAAAAAAGCATTTCAACTTATCAGTTATATTCAGCAATAATCAATAGTGGCCCTACCACACATGAACCTCTTACCCTTAGGCCTTGATATTTGATTAATACCATGGAGCATATTTCAAACAATTCATTCATTTTCAGTATATAAGTAGAGCCCCCCCCCCCCTTCTATGGTACCATTCACAAATTCACAATTTAATTCTGGAAGGTTAGGGTCCTTGTCTATCATAACAATATAGGTATTTCATCTGCTTAATACCCTGGAGCAGAGAAGAAATTTTCAAAGACTATATAATCAATAGAGCCCCGTCCTGACATCGAACCCCTGACCGTGGGGCTATAAATTATACAATATCGAAAGAGGCATTCCTGCTCATCATAACTATGTACTTAGTTAGTTTATTTAATTCCTAAGAGCAGAGAAGGAGATTTTCAAAAAAATTCGTGTATTTTCTCTATATAATCAATAGATCCCCGTCCTAACACCAGAACCCGTGACTTTGGAGCCAAAAATATCACAATTTTGGTACAGGCACTCTTGCTCATCATAACTATGTACTTAGTTTGTTTATTTAATACTCAGGAGCAAAGAAGAAGATTTTCAAAGAAATAATGCATTTTCACCATATAATCTATACAACACCTAACACCAGAAACCCTGACCTTGGCGCCATATATTCACAATTTTGATAGAGGCACTCCCGCTTATTATAACTATGTACTTAGTAAGTTTATTTTATACCCTGGAGCGGAGAAGATTTTCAAAGGATCCATGTATTTTCACTATACAATCAATAGAGCCCCCACCCTAACACCAGAACCCCTGTTCCTGGGAACATAAAATTCACAATTTTGGAAGAGGCACTCTTGCTCATCATAGCTATGCACTTAGTTAGTTTATTGAATACAAAAGAGCGGAAAAGAAGATTTTTAAAGAATTCGAGTATTTTCACTATAATCAATAGAGCACCGTCCAAAACCCAGAACCTTAATCCTGGGGCCATAAAATTAATAATTTTGGTTGAGGCACTCTTGCTTAGCATAAGTATGCACTTAGTTAGTTTATTTAATACCCAGGAGTGGAAAAGAAGATTTTCAAAGAATGCATGTGTTTTCACTATATAATCAATAGACCCCCCTCCCTACATCAGAACTCCTGATCCTGAGGACATAAAATTCACAATTTTGGTAGAGGCATTCTTGCTCATCATAACTATGCACTTAGTTAGTTTATTTAATATAAAGGAGCGGAGAAGAAGATTTACAAAGATCCATGTATTTTAATTTTTTAATCAATAGAGCCCCGCCCTTACACCAGAACCCCTGACCCTGGGGACTTAAAATTCACAATTTTGATAGAGGCACTCCTGCTCATGATAATTATTTAATGAGTTTGTTTTTCTAATTCCCAGGAGCAGACAAGAAGATTTCAAAGAAATAATACATTTTCACCACCTAATTATTTATCCCCGCCCTAGGGCCATGAATTAGCGGAGCGGATAGTGGGGAAAATATTTCACTTGCGGATACAAGCACGAAATTTTGCATGAAGGTTCTTTGACTATTACTTGAATAAGAAATATCGTTGGCCACTCAAGTTTCGGCCATTTTCAAGATGGCCGCCACTTATTTCAAAATGGCGTCTGTTTTCATATATTTTTCCTAATATTTTGAACGTTTCTCGGTAATACTTTATTTTTTTCTGAAATAATAAAAGGTAACTTGGTATATGATATAATTTGAGCTTCATTTTATATCTACACACACTGCGCATGCGCTTAAATACAAACAAAACTGCTTTAATGACATAACTTACTTAATCTTCTGAACCATGTATACCTGCATAAAGCAATAAAAGGTAATCAGGACCTGAAGCAGTTGAAGTTATATTACACCCATATTTTCGTAGTTCTTGACATGATGCAGCATTGCAGGCAAAATTGTCCATTGTGGGATCCAAAATAAGCATTTTTTACTCAGCCCCAACTGGAGGATGGGGTAAATTTTGCCACTTGCATAATGACTGACCCTATAAATGACCAACTTGGAATTCAGTTCTCCTTTTATCCTCTACACGAGCAGCTGTTTAGGGAGGGTGTCAAGGCGAGCGTCATTTACGATATTGCCATTGCTGATCGTACTTGATCACAACAAATTCTTCCATTGCATTGATTATAAATTCTTTCAAATTGTCGCAAGGAATGCTCTAAAATTGGAATATTTCTGTGGCCTTTTCAAACATATTCATGGCCTGCCATGCTGTCTTTTTACTTTTCCAAACAAAGGCCGACGCTGTTACACAACCCGTGAAAGCATGAAAGAATGGTTATGCCTTCGATATGGTTCCAGTGATCTAACAACATCATAAATTGGTATCCATCGCAAATCCTTGCCTTTCAAAGTGTCATCCATAACTGATCCACATTTAATTCATCAAAAAGAGTTACACTAATACCAAAAACATCTGTATCCGAGCTACCACCCGGTGCTGCATGTTTTGCTTGAAGGAACATGCGGGTTTCAGCATCTTCATAGTTGCAAAGTGGTATAAAGTTGGTATCTATAGCTTTGTTAAAACTGACAACATTTTCTTCCTTTACTATGATAGTTGCCTCTGTAATTGCGAATGAATAGTGTTCCATGACTTTGGTGGTCTAGTGTTTCCAGTTACTTTTCGTTTAGACCCAATGCCAAACTTGTTTTCGGTTTCTCCTTTAAAACTATAGTCTTTCTGAACACCAAAAATAGTTTATACCCTCAAATTACCTTTTACAAGAGAATTAATGTGCAAAAGGATAATGACATTGGCATATTAGTAAAAATTTCAGGTTGTTTTAAATTGACTAATGACGTGCTGTCAATTACCAGTGAATCAACTGCAAGTACATTATTTGGCAACTCTTGACCTGCTTCCAAATAGGCATCAATTGAGATTTAACACCGTACATGTGTATTAAGAAACCATTTTGTGAAAGAGAGAGAGGGGGGTCCTGGTTTTCATGTTCAAAAAAATTTTTGTACATCGCACTGTCTAATCTGACAGAAAATGAATAACCTAGAAAAACGGGACAGTCATCTTCAAAATTTGCAACTTTGACTTTGAAGAATCATATTCATGTTTGGGATTAAATAGGCGAAATTTATTTTCTGAACAAATTCATAAAACCTGGATTATCACCTTCACATCTTTTAAAAGGAATTTCTCTATATTGTTTTTTCCCAATGTCTCCATTTTTAAATAGCAGTTCTGCAGTTCTGGTTTCGACAACAACTATAAAGATCAAACAACTCTTCCTCAAATGGATTTCTCATTTCCAAAACCATAGGCATAGCCCGATTTACTTTTGAAAAAAAAACTTTCTTGGGCGGCATGAGTTTCTTCGTGAAGTTACCCTTCTTCTCGTGAACATTTCCACATATTCACGTGAACTCTTAGTAAGTATGCTGATTTCTGGACCAGCTACCACCCTTAATGCAGCTGGATCTTCCGTTAACCATCACCTTTTACAATAGCATTCTGCTCATGGATTTGACGAATGCCAATGTTTGAAAACTATTATTTTTACCAAATAAGATTCCTTTTTCAAATTCTAAGTACTAGTATATGTCCAGGTGCTTTGTTTGCCCCCAATGGTGAAATGGTAGTCATCGAGTTTATTTGATGTGACCAAGGGCAAGAAATTTGGAATCAGATTTGATAAAGATTCTTTGTAAAGCCTGATTCTCTGCAAGACTTTACAAAAGAGAAGACAACGAGTTCCAAAAGAATTCTTGTCCAAAATTTAAATTGTGAAAAATATGTCATCTATTTCAATTTCATTGCAATTATCGAGTACCCTTGCATTTTGGTCTGCCTTTTTATCACGTTATACAGACAGCAGGCAGTTATAAAATAATCTTGCCTTGTTCTAGCAAGATTAGAAACTGTTAGGAAAGACTCAGCAGTTCCAGCATATGCAACTTCTGTCTGTTTGAATTAATGCTGTTATCCAGCGGTTTCCTTTCAATAAATCACCAAGCAATTTGAAAGCTACCGTTTCAATATGCAACCAATCAAACATATTAACAACAGATCTATCTTCACCATAAATTATCAGTCATAATACTCATTGTATCTTTTGGCAAGAACAAATAAAGATTGGTTACGAGCCAACAGGTTGTTTGTTTTGGATTTAAAAAGGATGATGCTGTCTTCACAGTCCATGACATTCTTCATTGTGGATAGCAAATGATTACCTGTTGTTTTATGTCATAAATACAAAATTGATTCATTACATTTTATTTAACGTTCCTTGATTGATTATTTCACTCATTAAAATAAAACGTTGCTTGAAAGAATATTTCACTCAATGAAATTTTACATTCTCTGAAGGATTATTTCATTTATTGAGTTTTTACGTGCTTTGGAGGAGTGTTTCACTCTATGAGACTTTACTCCTTGAGGGATTATTTAACTTATTGAGGCCATTCAAATACAAAATTTCACTTGCTATTCAGGCCCCTGGATAGTAAGGGAACGCCTGCGAGGCTTTTGTAAAGCATCTTCTACAAGTTTTTTTTTATGGCTTCTAGTGATAATATATTTCAATTTTACTATAGGGAACAATATAATGCTTTATAAAAAAATCATTTTGTCTTTATATTTATAGCATTCAATTTGGAATAGGATTTTTAAAGTCTTTTTAAACTTTTAAGATATCTTTAAGCGGTCAAAGTATCATTATTTTGGTTGTAAAAGAATGTATGTGAGGCCACACTGCATGGAGATGTCGCCATTTTGTTTTAATGGCGGCCATCTTAAAAATGGCGGAAATTGCGGTGGCCAACGATGTTTTTAGATTTAGTAGTATCAGATAGACATTTGTGCCAAATTTCATGCTTGTATCCACAAGTGAACTATTTTGCTGAAATTTTGGTCTAAGCCGCTACACTAAATTTCACTATTTTGAAATTGTGTCTTTACGAAGCCTCTTATATCATGTACAAACTTTAAGCCTTGATATTACAAAAGTAAGTCATCCAGAGTCCAGAATATTCAACGGACAAAGTGAAATGATCCTAAGCCCCCTATTATCTGTAATTAGTCACTGTGATCTACTTTTTGGTCCATATTCTACGAAAGAAAGAGGAAAAACTTTAGGACCTTTAAAGAAGAAAATACGGTTGTTACCACTATCGGCCTAGTAAATTCGTCAAAAATAAACAATGATATCTTCAGAAATAAAGTGTTGATATAATTTTACACGGTCAGGTCTATCTGATGACGAATGTGAAATGGCGCCAAAACGTCACACAAACGCTACGTAAATCTCAAAACCATACCATGTTTCAATATTTTCTCAAAAAATGGCCGTTTTTAAATCTTTGATCGCAAAATTCACTTTGGCCGCAATGAACGCGATTCATAAAACTTACATATATTTTTTATAACGCAAAAATGTTTCGATTTAACAATATCTTGTGAATCGCGTTTGCTGCTGCCAATGTTGAAATTGAGTTTATATGCCTTCTTTGTTATTCCGGATTTCAAGTTGAAAAATCTAATGTGAACTTAATTTTCAATTAAAGGCACCATAACGTACATAGAATTATCTATGTATTCCCGTACATGTATATACCTAAATAAGTAAATAAAAGGCAAGCATGATTGTATCGTATACTGGTATTTTAAAATTTAATGTAGTATCTTAATTATTTAGTAGTACATGTATTATCATGAATTTTAGAGAATGGGAGAGGGGAAAAATTCTGACAATAAATGCGCATTCTTGATGAAATAGTTTTTCTCGGAAAATTATCTCCTTAAATGACCCACAGTTATTGTAAATATCAATTCATATAAAGGAAAAAAAAACTGAAACGTTTTATTTAGAACAGATTAAATAAAAAAAGATAAGTAATAGACTTAAATATGAATTTATTTTTTCGGTTGGGAAATGTACAATTCTTTACGCTGTACAGGAATCATTACGTTGAAATTTGATAATGCCATGTGAACGTTATAACGTCATGACGTCGTCAGTGTTATTTTGTTAAGAAAACATTGCATTTTTAGTGAGTTGTGTAGGGAAAATGATTTGAGATATTTTCAAAAAATAAAATGATTAAGAACGGGGGTATCCAAGACACATTATTTAAATATTTATCACAAGATTTTGGGACTAGGCGGATTTTGGTGCCTAACGTACCTTCTTTTTACCGTTTCACTAGATTGACTGATTGATTGTATACATTTTAACGTCCCTCTCCAGAATATTTCACTGTTTTGAAGACGTCACCATAGCCGGTGAAGGGCTGTAAATTTAGGCCTATGCTCGGCACTCAGGGCCATTGAGGTTTTGATCGTGCCACACCTGCTGTGACACGGGGCCTCGGTTTATACGGTCTTATCAGAAGGACCGCCCCATATAGTCGCCTTTTACGACAAGCAAAAGGGTACTGAGGACCTATTTTAACCCCGATCCCCATGGGGCTGTTTCACTAGAAATAAATGAAAATAATAAGGTGCTTTAGTTTGCATCACAAAGGTTTTTGATATGGATGCAATAAGGGTCAAGGTTTTACAAATGATTGATTTAACGTTGTTAAATTAGGGAATAACTATCTTCTAATTTGGCATTTGCGACCGTTAATGCTTATTTAACGGTCGCAAACTGAGTTTTACCGGCGACGCGTAAGCGGAGCCGGTAAAACGGATGTTTGCGACCGTTAAATCAGCATTAATGGTCGCAAATGCCAAATTAGAAGATCAGTTATTCCCATTCTAATGCAATCCATGCATTTTGTTTGTTGTTTACGTCTTATTTTGTTGAATTTTGTTACATGAATACGTCACGGAGCATTGTATTTTTGCGTCGCTCTATTATGACGTCATAGTGAAAAAGCTTTCAGCTCGTTAATGCTCGTTTTACTGCTTCAAACATCAGTGCATTAGCCAATCAAAGAGTGTTTTACAAAACAATTGCATTAGAATGTCACATTCTAAATTTGTTTACTCCTATAGAGACGTCAATGTATGCCAGGGAAAGATTTCAAATTTAGCATTATAGCACTCATGTCTATTTTAGGTATGTAGAGACTCGGGAATTTATGTCCAATATGAAATGGACATTTTTGCACTTTGATGCATAACCATACTTCAACTACGAAATCAATGCCCCATGAACTAACATATAAAAAGTAACCATACATGGGAAGTTCTGTACAAGTATTCATTAACATTCAACATATATATAGATACAATAGGTTCTGACCCAGGTCGACTCCCCGCTCCGCTGATGTCCCAGACACGTCTGGTCTGCTCGGCATCCGCTTGTAGAAGAGAAGAAGTGCAACTATCCCGCCATCTGAATTAATACAGACAGTACGTCGTACGTCAAGACAGTTGCACAGATACTACAGCCCCTGTTTTCTCTGAAAGGCTGGAGTCTACCATACAAAAGAGGGTCCCGATCCATTCCCATCGTTGGGTCGCTGTAAACATCCTCCCGGGATAACTGCCCAAGAATAAGGAGTATGGAGCAAGCTCCAGACAAAACAGCCTCAAAGATTAACACAAATTTAACAGGTTGTATGTCCGTGATATTTCCCAGACGACCTCCGACAACTCCTGTTTAATATACACCGAATGGACCAAGGTAGCCATGCCCATTGACAACTCAGAAACTGACACCATTTACTACATCAGGCTCTCGAGGCCAAATTGGTTCCCCATCGTCGCCCACGCCTCCGCTTGGATCTGTACTAGCGAAAAGCACTTTTCTCCTCTTGTGTCGAATCACCAGACGACCTTGGACTGCTTGAATCATACCGGGCTGTCCCAATTTCTGCAACATGGTCCTTGGGGCCCTCTACCTCTGGGGTATAGTCCCTGCCCACACGAGTCGACAATCCCCAATAATCATAGGCTGCCTCATTGCCAGAAGCTGGGCTGGTCCTGGGGATAGAGGTTCAACACCGATATCCTCAATAACTGACTCTAATTGGAACTTCTCCGCCATCTCTACTTCCGGACTTGGTCAACTCAATGTACTTCATGGATCGGCCAGAGGAGCCACACTGTCAAAATCCCTCAATAAACGGGGAACAAATTTACGAGGGTCGTTCAATAAGTAATGCAATACTCAGTATATCATAATAAATATTGAGGCATTTGATTTTATTTTTTCATATTTGAAAAGTTCTATTTAAGATCTTCTCAACACAGAGAACCCCAAGAATTTTCATAGTGTCTTTGCAAAGAAATTCATTTTTAAAGTAAGCATGGTCACTACACTGAGCTGAAAACTGTTTAAAATGATCTCTGCCAAGAAGATGAAAATAAGTGCGTATTTGAAAACTGCGCTTTTTACATAAATCGCCACAAACCTCATATTTAAAATGAAATTTTTTATAAGTGGAAAAAAATAATCTTTAAGGCTGTATACTTTTCAGATGGATTCAATTATTCAGGAAAAAAAAACAAGGGCTCAAACATAACTGTCAATATGGTCAATTGAAATTTGTGGGGACATCACAAAATATCGACTTTATGTGCCACATGTAATTTGAAAATACTATATTTACATGGAAAGTCATTGTTAAAATACTTATCATTAAATCTTCACAGCATTTTGTAGAATTCGGACAAAGGAACAACAGATTACAATATTTCAATCAGACAGATGCCCTATTTTCTCACAAATTTCCAAGAGAGAACATTCGTTAAATGTGCACACGGTTTACTTATAAACACATTTTTAAACAAAATTGAAGAATTGATAAATTTGCTTAATGTATGACGAAACATTGATGCTCTTATTATAGTCGTAAAATATAATTAATGATAAAATATGAGGAATCCAAGAAAAGGGTGTCATTTAATAAGGATGAAGAGAAGTAAAGGCTGCAAACATATTTTATTAGTTTTATGTATTTAAAGAGGTCAATTAAAACATGAACATGCATCCAAATAAAGTACAAGCAATAGTAAGTTTTATCTTCAAATCGCATAAAGGAAAGTTGAATAGATTTTTTTGCAAAGAAAGTCATAAATTTGGTGACCATGGTATTTTTCCTGTGCTTAACAACGTAGCTTGATATACTCTTAGAGAAAAAATTAAATTTTGAAGAAAAGAAAGTATACATGACTGTTCAATTACCCATATTAGTTTAATCGCAGCCACTGTGAGATCTTTTTGTCCCCAAAACACATGAAAACAATCAAAGGAAGATTGTACAATGTTAGATATGTCATGTGAAATGATATTCCTCAGTGTCTTTGGGGCACCCCTAAAGATGAGTATGCTGAGGATTTCTGTTCATAGATTCAGAGACTTGAGACACATGTAACTGGTAACAGGGAATGCCTTTAGGGATTGAAACTATTTAGAATATGTATTACGCACCTTTCTTACTTTTAGATGACATGTTGCATTATTTATTGAATGACCCTCGTACACCGGTCTGCCTCCACTAATGTGCCTCTCGTCAAGATCATTCTTCCTTCTGGTATACCTGCAGACCTTCTAAACCCCGTCTCTATGGTCTCGATCCCAAAAGTAATGGTGCCTTGCCCCAAGTCCATCTGGGCTTTCCGGGCATGGAGAAAACCCATGCCAAGCAACATAGAGTCCTGTAGTAGAGCAATATGAAGATCCATTTCATCCTCTTGCTGACCAATACACAGCGATACAGGCCCCACTATAAATCCTTCCAACTCAGTGTTTTTCCTGCATGTCTCATGGTAACATGTTCCAGGATTGGGGGCTTGAGCTCCATCTGGTCATACACCCTGGTCGACAACACACTGACCTCAGCCCCTGTATCCACCACTGCTGTAACCCTAATGCCTTGCAAGCAGAGGTCAACAGTAAATCCTTTAGATCGGCTTAAACGATCGTTTGTAATAAAGGGCGCCTTACCCATTCTCACCGGTGCCCAGGAATTACCCATCCCCGCAGGCAGCATCAGATCAACACAACATGGGTCCATCCGCCACAGTTCTTGGGGTTCCTCGACAACCAAACGGTTGGTCCAAGCGGTTCCAGAATGGAGTATGGAGTTAAATTCACCAACTCCTCTTCCTTAGTGACCACTAACTTCTCAGTCAGACAAGGTTCCGATGATGGTGATGTCCAAAAATCAGCCTTGAGCCTGCAGCGCTTGCGCTGGCGCCGCACACAGGAGATGGGAACACCCATCCCAAGCTCCTTTGATTCCGACCTTGGGTACGTCTTCACAAGGAATCTCCCATCCTTGTCCCGCCCTTTTTCCTGTCAGTAACCACCGTTTTTCCTACAGCTCGGATGGGTCAATCTCTAGTGCCTCACCTCTCCACACTTGAAACATGCAGCAGACTTCCGGTCCCGCTCTGTCCATTTAGGTGATGGGGTAACACTCCTCTGATGTTTCTGAAGGGAGGCAGCTTCCTTCTGCCTCATCAACTCCTCGAATTTCTGTATCCTGCGAGCTCCTCCACAGCAATAACATTTACTCTTCCGGGATGCTTCGTGTCATGAGCAGAATCCAGATTTCTCACTTCCCTTGACGGCTTAGGCTAGTAACACCTGGAGGATGATAGAATTGCATGCGCTAAACGGCTTCCTCAACTGTCCTTGGATGCCAATTAAGTGCGTAAAAAACAGCATCCCTGTCCTCAGCTCCAAAGAATAACCGAGGTGTAGCATGAGTGTGCACATCAGGCACACTGGGGAAGGTTCAAGTTGCCAGGGTCAGGAGTCTATAGACCCATTGATGAAGTCACTTTCCAGGGTTCTAGATGGCAGATGGCAGATTTTAAGTTCAGTTGATATGTGAGATCGGGAGCAGAGGAGCCAAAACGCTTCTCAAATCTTTGCAAGATCTTACCAAGGTAGAGATGGTTACTGGTTTCTAACAGCAAGGTTTAATACTTCATCGCTGCCCCTTCAAGGGAAAAACAGAACTGGTAATGCTTCTCCACCTCAGTCCACAGCTGACTGCGAGACAAACTGACAAACGTATGCAAAAATGCCTTCCAGCTATCCTTACTATCATACCTGAGATCCTTGTACCTGGACCTACTCCCGACAGCTGCACTACCGGTGTTCTGTAAAGGTGAACTAAAGCCGGTAGGCCGGTACTGGCTGACTAGCATAGTGTCCAGCTTGGCAGGTCAACATATGTTTGACTGCATATGTGCTATCATCTCCCCCTCCCTTCCAGAATGGCAGGCAACGGTATCGAAATAGACAGGACTACTAGACGCTGACACAGGGACTCTTTGCTGCAGTAATACACAAGACATAGCCATTCTTAGGTGCACTGTTTGAATATCCTTACATGTAACTCCATGCCCTACAGATTGGGTGTGGTCAGGCAGTGGGGGTTGGGCATGTCACCCCTCAGTATTCATCAAGTCCCGGACTTAGTAGTGTGTGGCATTGAGCTCCGGGATTCAAATCATCGCCAAGAGGAGAGGACACACTAAAGTCTGCGGGTCTAGGAGCTGAGTTTGTACAGACAAATGGTTCCAGGTGAACCCTAAAGGGTCAACAAGTCTCGGATCATACTCAGAAGTGAAATGTGCAGGCCTCACAGGGTGTTGATTGGCAAATAGTGAATGTTTTGGTGGTGGGGCGGGATCAGACGAGTGGAGTATACCCTAGAAAAGCTTGGTCTAACTCCCAGGTTAGACCCCCAGGTTAGCTTTGTCTCCCACAAGGAAAGGTTGGCTACCTGCTGAGAGCACATGACCCCCAGAATACCGATATTCTAAACCTTACTCAAGGAAACCTCATTGTATTCGTACCTAAGTGGGCTAAAACCTAAAGTGCTGCCAATTGAGCCATACCTACACAGGCTACCTAAAGAGGACTCTAGGATATCCCTGTTGAGCTAAATTGGGGTTGGGAAAACCTGAACTCTCTCGTTGACATAATGTATAACGCACTACCCTCTCGCTATAAACGGCATATGGTGAATAACCCTTTCTTCCGAGATAACCATACAAACTACACGGAATATGAGGGTTAAATTTGTCTGACACTATTAATAGTCGGGCGCGTGTCCAGGCCTAAAGCCGACAAAAAATCAAGTAAAATCACAGACAATATTTGCAAATCAATTCAGAGAGTCGATTCAGAGAAATATGCATAAAATCAACACGTGCTATCACGTACCTAGCAGCATCAAAAATGGCGGCTCAAAGCTATGCCTAAAAATACCTAAATGACAGCAGTACAGGAATGTCTGGTCACGCAAATTGGATGCCCGTAAAGTAACCGTACCTGGGATATTCTTTACAAGTTTTTATAAATATTCAACATATAAACAAACACATACACAGTGGAGTCTGGCCCTGGTCGACCCCCCCCCCCCTCCAATGCTGTTCCAGACACGTCCGGTCTGCTCGGCACCCGCGTGTAGAAGTGAGGGAGTGTGATTATCCCGTCATTTGACGTAATACAGACAGGAAGCCGTACCCCGGGACAGTTGTTCAGATACTACATTAAGTCCTTTACCCCTTGAAAAATTAAAGTTTAAAATCATCATTTCGTAAGTTCTATGTCTTAAAAAAATAAAAGTAGACTTTTCACCACCACCACCACCCCCCCCCCCCCCCCGCTCCCAAAAAGAACAATCGCACGGAGATTTCTAATATTCATTTGTTTTCTTGCAACACTTAGAATTAAAGAAATGAACATTGAACGTTTTGTGAACAGCGAACACGAGCCCATGGTGAAGGGTGACTGCAAAACTGTGAACGGAGAGCGAACTCTGAATGGACGCTGAACGAATGGTGAACACACGGTGATCGATCGAACGGCTAGTGAATGGAAAAATGGGAAACTTAAATTAAGAATTCATTATCATTTATTTTAAAATGTAAGAATTTTTACAAATAAAAGGATTTACAAATTTGATTCCTAAATTGAGGGATCTCGTCAAACTCAAGAAATGCAGCTGAGGAAGCCTAAGGTATTCAATCCTTAATAGCAACAGATTCAATGAAATTGAATACATAACATACATACTCTGTATATTTTGACACAAATCCAATAATGTACTATAAGCTCTAAGGGTGGGATGTGTCCTAATTTATGACTTCAAAATTTTAAGTAAAAAACAACCAATTAAAAAAAAAACTTTTACGGACAAAAATTATTTTAAATTGACATTTTTATTTTTAATGATTCAATTTATCTTTCCATCGCCGCATTTAGTAATATTCTTATTCCTTGAATTATTAGTTTCAAAAAATCCTTCCCCCCCCATAGACATTAATGTAATCTTTGTTAATTAATTTGTGTTTAGTTGATGAATTGTTTTAGACTTTCTCGCGGGCAATCCTTTGCTACCATAAAATGCTTTTATTCAGAGATCAGAGTATTATGTACTTGACGGTAATTAAAGGGTAGAGAATTTTTTGAATATATGTTAATAATACATGTAGAAAATTATCTCGTTAACTTTGTTTTGCTTGAAACAAATTTTTTTTTTATAAAATTAATTATAAAATGCGTAGGACTCCAAAGTGCAATGAGAATCTAAAGTCAACGTTCTCTCCAAAGTCCGATAGACTGCTCTAAACCCAATTGATTTGATACGCCGAGTTCTGATTGTGGTAAAAAGAATTTTAACATTTGTGACATCATGGTGCTCCTGTGCCAAACTGCAATGCCAATCCATGCCAATGACAAATTGTTTTAAAAAGCAATTAAAATGCATGTTTACAAGACTTACCCTTTTTTTTTATATGAAAGCGATACTAACACTTGTCAGTTGAAAAATATATATTTTAACATACTTAGTATTTAATTTAAATATCTTGGGTGGCAGCAGGACTAACCCAAACCAGTTCAACGTGTGCAAAAACTAAATCTTAAAATCTCTCGGGTGGGTTCAAAGAAACACGTCAGTATTCAAGGATTAACCTCTTATCAGTCGAGTACTAACTAACGCTAATACCTCTGGTGGGTGGGGAAAATGAGCAAAATCAATAAAATTGTATGCAAAACGAATACTGAACCAAAGATGTTGAATGCAGGACAACGTCATGACGGCAGACTATTATCACGTCATAAACAGTGATTATTCCTCCTCACCATCGTACCTTGGCGTATCGATATCAGATCATCTCATGTTAGCGCAAAGTGTTTCATAGGAGACGAACCATTGGATTTTGGCGTGATCATCGGAGTTGTGCGTTTGTAAAGATACAGACCCATTGGGATTTGGCGCAGACCATCGGGGTTCGGTGAGACCATCACACCTTGGTGTCACCATCGCACTTTAGCTCTTTACATATGTTTAGAACACTTGAAAAACATAATTTCAAAATAAGTGTCCATTTGTAAACTATTTTGTTTATACCAGGTTCACGCTGCTGACAGGAATCTTTGCATTTCCAAAGTAGTACATAAAATATGTTTTTGTCATCAGCAAATATCTGTACACATAGACAGCAGAACTATCCCATCCGCCAACCCAGAGATTGTGTTTATCATCAATACAAAGAGCACGGGGATGTGGAGGACATTGTTCTGGTGTGAGTAAGAAAGACAAAATGTGACCGTCTTTGTCCAGAAGGTGGATACTGGAGCAATTCTCTTTAAATGTTATAAAGCCATTGCACACCAAAATGTGTCCCAAAACATCCGTACAAATTCCACAGGGCAGGAACCCAGACTGAGAGCGGTGACCAGAGTAAGAGAACCGGTATTCTCCTGATGCAGTCACCACCACAACCTGTCTGGCTTTGGTATCTGATGTACAGATGTCACCGTTGATATTCTCAGTGATATAGTTAACACTTTGGTAAAGTTTTCGTCTTTTAACATCCCACTGTATTTCCTGTAGCTTTCTTCCTTCTTTGTTGTATCTGGTTATTTTATTGTCTAGATTTCTCTCCATCCCGACAAATATGTGCTCATTGATAGGAGAGGAGTAGATAGCTCCAGGTTTCCAGTTCCCTGTTTGAATCAAATTGTTGATAGACATGTCATTAGCTACTCTGTAGACAGTGTTTTTACTGTAATCTGTATATAGAAGTGCTTTCTTTATTGTTACAGTATGATCACCGTAAATTTTCCTTTCAATGGTCATGCTGTTGGTTATTTTCTTTAAAATCTTTCTTTCCATATTATACTGCATGAGATTCCCAAAAACACCACTAGCCCAAAAATTATCGGGAGGTAAAGGAAACAAATGGTAAACATGTTCCTTGATAGTAATTTCACTAACTTTTTTGATAGAAGAAAGCTCAAACATTTCAGATGAATCTAGTTCAATTTTACCAAACTGTTTGCATATTTCCTCTTTGTGCAATGTAGGTGGTGTGAAAATTGGCACTTTGAGTTTAGCTTTGTTAGGCCTCTTTAGGGAAGCTAATGAAATATCAATATGGATTTTCATGAGTTCAGTTGGTTTTACTGAGAAAAGCTTACTCTCATAGTCTGAAATAATTTTGTAAAGGTAATTTATGTAGTCCTCTGTTCTCTTCTGTTGTTCCTCCATAACATTTTGAATGGAATTCTCGATCTCATCTATTTTTTTATTATAATCAGTAAGTACACTGTCAATAACAATCTTCAGTTCATCTGCTCTATTCTTCATGGAAACTCTTAATTTGCTAATTTCCCTCTTGACATTATCTTTCTTTTCTCCAATTGATCCAATATTATTTTTAGCTTTGGGAATGACTGTGTTCCAGATCTCAGTTATTTCCATCTGACATTGTTGTAAAATGTCATTGTATATGGTTTCAAGGTCACTGATGTCATGATCTCTGTGATTTTTGAAAACGCATGTAGAACAAAGAGGATCCTGGCAAACTTTACAGTAAACGTCTACATCTTGTGTGGGGTGGATCTTGCATTTTTCTGAAGGTAGTTTTCTTTTTCTCTCTTGATAGAGGACTATTTCATGTTCATTGTTTTTCTCAACATGGGTCTGTTTGCATTGGACACAGATTCGCTGGTGACAGCTATTGCAATAAAATTTGGATAAGTTCCTACAGGATTCCGTGTCACACTCGATATAATGTTGGGCTGAATCTGGTACTTGATCCATAAATATTGATCAAAACTGTACAAAGAAGAAATTTCATTTAATCAATGTGTAGATAAACAAAACATTAATGTATGGGTAGAGCTAACAACGCATATATAATTTATATTGAAAAGATGAGATTCATGGAAACATTTTACCTTTTCTTTGAAATTCCGATGTTACCAGTCTTGATAAGTGTCGACCATATGTAAAGTATGACATGTACCCAGATAGAATGTAATACACAGAACTATTTGTTTTAAACATATAAATCTCCCTTCAATCTTTGCACACCTCTTAACATTATAAGAGTCAATCGAAACAATCGATAAACGTAATAAAATATATACAAACTTTGTAAACGCCTAACAGCTTACCTCACGAGAACTAGATGAGACCAAAATGGGATTGGTGCAAATAGAGAGAAATATTTATCAGGAAAAATGTGAAATTTTACATTATTGATTTATAAGGTTTTTAAATTGCAAAAGAGTTAAATACAAACTAGTTCAGTCAATTTAGCTCAAAAACACACAAACCTCGAACAAATTGCAACAGAAAATTTTCCGGTGGAATTTTATTATTTATAATGTGCCTCTTGATATATCAAAACTCTAGAAAAAAACATTTGTTTAAACAGATTTTTTTCAATTTTCAAAAAACCCAATATTTGTTCAAAAATGCCAATAAATCTCCTTTCGAATAGACATTCAATTTATGACTAAAAATAGTTTGGCCAGGTATCTGATCTTGAAGTTTTTAGACATTCAACAACATCAGCTTAAGCTTACCTTTAGTTACCTTTTTAGTTTTAATTTATTGCAATTAAAGTATAGGCAATGAAAAAAGACTACAAATTAGTTTTGAAAATGACCACTTTTTATTATCCTCACATTTTATTGCGTCATACAGTTAAATTTTCAAACCTTTGTTCCACCAAATATGACGTGTTACTTTTGAATAATTCGGAAGTCCATATGGCTTTTGCCACTTCATCCTTTATGACGTGGCAGCTTCTTTGCTGCTGCATTCATATTTTTGTTCTCAGTATAAATTTACAAAATGCCATTTCAACTATGCTAGAATCAGTGAACTTGATGCAAATATTTAATCTCTGATGTCAAACTTTAGGCATTGAGTCGCCGATATTCGGTCTTTCTGTCTAACGTAGAAACAATCTAGAATGTGTTACATATACCTCTCACCCCCAAAAAAATGATCCAAAAGAGGAAAACAAAACATTGAAATAAATTCTAGGGACCACTTGTTTATTTGCAGAGACTGGAGCTCAATCGGAAAGGCAAAAGAAGCGAGTGTTTTCAGAGCCTATGCACGTACATTGATTTGTTGATGAACATTTTTTACAGCTCACGAATAAATTAAACCATTCATAAACAATCAAAAAATTTTAGTTAGTTTATTTAATTTTTTGAAGAACTTACTAGTAAACTGTTAAATTAACGATATTGAACAGTTTTTTTTTTCAAGACAATTATAGGCGTGTCTATTTAAAAAAAAATATATGTATTACGCAAATACATTTTTGTTTTGCTTTATCGTATAATTTTTTTTTCATCGGCAAACGCGCAGACAAGACGTCATGTCTTTGAAGCGCTTTTGTGACGTAATTATGTTTATGTCACGAAGGTCCCTTTTCGCTTGACGCAACTCATTTTTTTCTAAACTTTGATTGCTATTTTTCTATTGGTCCTACATTTCACAACAATTATTGATAAAAGTCAGAAAATGTATGCATTTGATAACACGTGCAACTTACCGTTATCAATATTTCTGTACTTCTCCAGCACTAGAGTTTTTACATTGTTGACCACCTGTCTCATGACACCCTGTACCATCTCAAGGTGAACTTTTGTGTCGTCAAACAGAGGAGTTCTTGACCTTGACCTACTGAGTGTTTCCCTGTAACTCTCTAACAGCTGTTGAAGAAGCAGGAAACAGACAGTGAGTGTGTCTGGTGTAGAAGATCCACATACATCATACAGACAGTCAACAGACTCTGCCAAGTACACAGGTCAGTTGATTTATTGTCTACATCTACCGAACACAGTCTACAATATAACATTTTTCATATTCAACCTGAAGAAAAAATTCAATATCAAAACGATCATCACACCTCATTTACTAGTACTAAACAAGTGAGAAATTTTTTATGCAATGCAGCTTAAGTTTCCAAATACTAGTAAAGTAATAAAATGTTGGATGAGCTTAAGTTCAAGCTCCTCCTACAATGCCTGTTTACTAACAAAAGGACGGTCTACATCAAAATAAATTTTTAATTTAACAAACCTGTGAAGAGACCTGACAAAATCAAATAGCAAAAAGATCAAACCTTTAACTTATCCAAGAATAGTGGAATTCTTTATGCAATGTAGTTAATTTAAGTTTCCAAATAGAGATTTGAAATAAAATGATATTCATTTAAACCTCCTCAAACAATGTTTGTTTACTCACACAATTTTTTAAGCATTAAGAACGCCTTATAATATACCCATATAATATTTAATTTTAAATTTCGTCTTAGATGTTTACCATGTCCTGTAGTAAAATAATTTCTCAGGGCAATTTTTGGGGAGTATGTTAGATAGTTACTCCTTGATGTGGATTCCTTTCAGCAGACAAGATTAAAGCATCTCCAAATCACAGTTCTGCAATATTCCTCCATGCAAAACTGACATAACATGTTGTCGCAAAGATATGGTTATACGTAAAACGTTAAAGTCATTCAATATTACATTGCAAGAAGGGCTGCCCTCCAAATGTACATGTCGAATCACAAAAGGTCGGATCAAAAGGGTAAATGACAGACTTTGTTTTAGGAAAAACGGCAACATACATATTAACTTTTGTTTTGTTTTGTTTTATATTCAAAATGAAAAAAAGCCAATTGTTAACAAAAACTCTCTCGCTGTCAACATATTATTCAGATTCAATGTAAAAAGAAGCAGACGAGGTCATAAATGCCAGAGTAAACCTTTGGTAACAAGACATGTTTGCAAAATACTTCAACCCCTCCCCTCAAATAATAGGAAATGTTGCAAGTCAAAAGAACATAAAACTGTCCAAAATTTATTGACTAAATCAAATACAAAACTTGATTTTGTATGTTTTTCTGATAATAATTCTGTAAATCAATTTCCATTCGACATTTGCAGTTAAAATTAGTTTAAGTAGCATTTACCTCTCATCTAAATAAATTTTCACCCCTCTGTTCCAAACTGCTCAGGAAACTGCTCTTCAAACTTAATAAAACTTTTAATGTAAGTCATTATACTCTCCGTTCTCTGGCGAACTGTTTTGTCAACACATCGAACCAAACAACTTGGTTCTTTGGTCAAACAAAATGCATGTTGCCCTTGAACTCAGTCTATAACTGTATCATATTAAATTTTATAAAATGATATATAAAGATAAAATAAATTTTTCGAATACTCTATTTTCCAGTATTTATAGGCTTAACAACTTAATTTCAACATCAACCAAAGAAACATTAACATCCCTCAAACAGAGTTCAATTTGAATAATGTGCTTCATGGCGCGTTTCAATTGATAAACTAAAAATAACACATCGACAGTAAAATGATTCTGCTTAATCTTCCCCTTTTCACATATACGACATTTTTATCAACTGTTTCTTTGTCAGACCATTTTAGTGTAAATTTTACAAGCGTCTTACTGGTCTCGTAAAAAGTTCAATCAAAATGCTGGGTTAACAACAATACAATGATTTATTGTTTATAACAAAAAGACACATAAAACAGTTCTTGTCTAAAAGTTATTAACTAATTTTTCAGCTCTCTGATCACTTTGGAGCATGCATTAACATCATCATCGAGCTTTGAAGAATATCTATCTAGTGTATAACATGGTATAATATGTCACGAGAAACAAAATATTTAAAAAGATAGTAAGCATTGTTATAATAGATCAATTCAATAAATTGTATGCGTGGTTTGTATTGTATACATTGTATGTCCTCGCAAGTTCCTTCTCAAACCACAGCACACCCATCTAAATAGGTATAATTGTCCACAGCTTTTACAAGATCAACCACGGTCATTACGGCATCAAATAATATCTTAACAGAAATAAAAATCCACAGCTTTTACAAGATCAACCACTGTCATACGACATCAAATAACATCTACACAGAATAAATCATCAACAGCTTTCACAAGATGAACCACTGCCATACAGCATCAAATAACATCCACACAGAATAAATCATCAACAGCTTTTCAAGATGAACCATTGTCATACGACATCAAATAACATCTACACAGGAATAATCATCTACAGCTTTTACAAGATCAACCATTGTCATACAGCATTAAATAACATCTACACAGGAATAATCATCTACAGCTTTTACAAGATCAACCATTGTCATACAGCATTAAATAACATCTACACAGGAATATTCATCTACAGCTTTTACAAGATCAACCATTGTCATACGACATCAAATAACATCTACACAGGAATAATCATCCACAACTTTTACAAGATCAACCACTGTCATGTATTGCACACACATTGTTTTATCATTCGGATTTTTTCCGTTATTTCATGAGTATGACAACTGTCACACGGCGGGTTTGACCGGTCGGCAGGGGATGCTCACTCCTCCATGGCACCTGATCCCACCTCTGAAGTATGGGAGGTCCGTGTTTGCTCTGCTATTATTTTGTATATTGTTTAATGGACGTTGAGATTGAATACTGTTCGAAATTTTCATTTCTTTCTTGTATTGTATACAATGTATGTCCTCACACGTTCCATCTCAAACCACAACACACCCATCTACACAGGAATAATCATCCACTGCTTTTACAGGATCAACCAATGACATAAGACATCAAATAACATCTAAAATTGACATAGTCTTCATATTCCCTATATACAGTACTGAAGCTTGAGAGCAGATATGCTTTGACAGGATCTGTAATTTGTGTAGCCTTGTTTTTAAATCTCTCAGAGGTACATCAACAGTAAGATGTCTGTCCTGTGATGACTTCTGTGTACAAGGTCTGTCCTCTGATGAATTCTGTGCTTCCTTTTTCTTTCTCTAAACATTAGGTTGTAAGCTGTTTGACTTAGTATAGACTTGTGAAGACTTTTTGGACCCTAAAACATATTTATGTTTATGTAACAAACAACTTAATCCATACTTTTGACTTCTATATGGCAATTATAAACATAGAATTACTTCATACTAATCGTTCAAGAGCACACAAGCAATAATGTAACAGTATCAAACTATGATTTCTTTGTTACTGAGAATCGTGCTGTCATACAATATACCTTGTAATAGTTCTGTGGGTGTACATCTTTTAGCTTTTCCTGGTCTTAATTCTTTTCACATTTGATTTAAACATTAAATTATAGCTTTTATCAGCAGTGAATAGCTGACAGTGAGACAAACACAGACTGTGTAACTTTTGAGAAGTTGGTGAACTGACTTTTGTATTTTACAAATTTAATGTTTTATCTTTTAACCTTGGAATACGGCTTGCATTTGAGAATTATTTACTTTGGTCTTTTATTAATCTTTGTCATAAAATATCCTATGGGAGCATCAAAGTCTTTGTCATTATTGTTTTTTTCTGGTCTTGATCCTGATCACATGACGTTTACCAGTATGTAAATTTCAGTTGTTTCTAGTGGGGAATTTCCTTAACAAAATATATGTTTTGTGACAGAGAAAGAGATACTTTCGCAACAAATGAGATGAGGTCAATTCATTATTAAAAAGCAGGTTGTATACTGTGTTATTCTTAATGAACATAATTGCGAATGGCCAACATTATTCAACTGACAGACGGTCATTGTGAAAGGTATAAATTTAGCAGACCACAGAAAATGTAACAAGTTACGTAAATCGTCTCATTTAAGTAAAGAGAATATATGGGTTGTTATTGTCCATGTAAAAAGTGCCTTACCTGCACTCAAATAAGAATATTAAATATATTTTAGAATTTTTATTTAATAATAATTAACCTAGAACTAGATACAGCCCAGCACTCTATCGAGTGTGACACAGAATCCTCTAGGAACTTCTCTGAGCTATACTGTAATACTTGTCATAAGCGAAACTGTCTACAATGCAAACAGCGCCATATAGATCAGAACAATTGACATTGTCCATGAGAAAAAAAGAAAACTTCCTTCGGAAAATGCAGGATCCATCCCACCAAAGATATATATGTTTACTGTGATGATTGCCAGGTTCCTGTCTGTCTTACATGCTTTGCCAAATATCACAATGCCCATAAAAATAGGGACCTTGAAACCCTATACAATGGCAAAGCAGTTATTCCAGAAGCTAACGAAATTTTCAATCCATTGGAGGAAAAAGAAAAAAATGTCATGAAATAAATTGCCACGATAAGAGTTTCCATGAAGAAGAGAACAGATGAGCTGACGATGGTTGTTGACAGTATACTGACTGATAATAATAAAAAGCTGATTGAAATAGAGAACTCTGTACTGAATGATATGGGTAACAAATAAAGAAAACAGAGAGCTACATAAATCACTAGGAAGAAATGATTGTAGACTATGAGAGTAGAATGTCATCCATAACACACACTGAACTCATGTCAAATCAATTAGCTTACCTGAAAATGCCCGGCATATCTGAACCCAAACTGCCAACTTGTACACTAGGAACACTAAAGGAAGAGGAAATTGCAAAACAGTTTGGTAAAATTGATCTAGATTTATCTGAAACGTTTGAGCTTTCCTCTGTCACAAAAGTAGGTGAAAAAATATCCAGGACAAAGGAATTTGTTACGTGTCTCTCTTACCCCCAAACAAATATTGGGCCAGTAATAATTTCGGAAATCTCCTTCAGTCTGACATGAAAGGAAATGTCCTACAGGAAATATTAAACAGTATGTTGTATATCGGAGGTAACCACCAGTCACCAGCGACGGAGATCTTTTTTACACAGATTACAGAAAAAAAGCTGTACACAGAGTAACCAGTGACATGTCTACTACCGTACATATCGAGACAGGGAACTGGAGACCTGGGGCCATCTATTCCTTTTCTATCAATAAACACATTTTTGTTGGGATAGAGGGTAATAAAGACAACAAAGTAACCAGATACAACAGAGAAGGTAAGAAGATACAGGACATACAGTGGGATAGTAAAGTACAAAATGTTCACTTTGTAAAGGAGAATAAAAATGGTGATATTTGAACATCTGACTGGGAAGCCTGTAAGGTTGTGGTGGTGAATGCATCAGGAGAGTACCGTTTTTCTTACTCTTGTCAGGAGTCTCAGCCTGGTTTTCGTCCCTCTGGAATATGTACAGAGGTTCTGTGAAACAATTTGGTGTGTAATTGCTATATTGTGAGTGTCCACTTGCTGGACATCAATGGCCAGTTCCTGTCTTGTCTACTCACACAAGATCAATGTCCTGGAAATCCCTGTGCTATCTGTATTGATGATCAGCAAAATATGTGGATTGGGGGATGAGGCAGTTCTACTGCCATAGCGTATAAGTATTTGATGAAAACAAAAAAGGGTATTTTATTTACTGCATTATGTCTATGCTCAATCAGTTTGTGTAACAAGCAACCTCTCCTAGTCAGACATGTGCTAGAAGATAAATATCATTGATTGCTCGAATGTTCTGTTAATGAAACTTTAAGGAAAAATATATCAAACCATTTTATTTCAGATATCCAAAAATGTACAAGCTTACTCTGTTACTCAACTCTCATGATGTCAGTGTTTAACATGTTACTGGTTTCGGAAAAATTATTCTCCATAGCAATGGAACTGAGAAATAATGAGTAATTTTATTCATATGCATATATGTATTATGTGCTACAGTTATTTTTCAATAATAATAGAGAATGTGAATGCAAATGTGCATCTTTTGGTGTTGTAAGGGAGTCTGAAAGAAGGACACCAGGGGTTCCACGCCCCACATACTCTCGCCATTCATTCTTCATATTTGATTTTATTATATTGATAAGCCGTATGGGTAACAATGATTCAATAAAAAATCCTGTTATTTTAAATTATCTCCGAAATATTCCTACAGAAAGTATTTTTATAAAAAGATAACTAGACTGTCAGGCAGGGATACTGAAATATCGACCTCTGTAGCTATACGTAATCATAAAAGAGTCATTTTCCTCAAAATGGATATACTTTGTGGTCGGAGTGAGACATCAAAATGAAAAATACTATCAAAAATGGATTTAGGAGAAATTTACTTGCATGAATATTTAGATAACGGCCAGGTAAATGCCTGAATGAAGGATATGGAAATAACGAACAGTATTCAATCTCAACGTCCATTAAACAAATATACAAAATAAGAGAAGAGCAAACACGGACCTCTGAAACATCAGAGGTGGGATCAGGTGCCATGGAGGAGAGAGCATCCCCTGCTGACCGGTCACACCCGCCGTGTGCTCGTTGTCATAATCAGGAAATAACGGGAAAAAAATCCGTGGTCAATACGCCAGTTTCAAGATTGTACCTCCCCTGCAATAAAGGCGCAAAAAGTATCCATTTCAGCATTGAGGTGGGACACTTTGCTTATGTATACAAACGTGCATAAATAAATGAAAGATCTCTATGGCTTTTAAAATTTATTTAATGTTATAGAAAGATAAAGATGTTGATCAGTGATGCATTTGATGATTTGGTGAAGCTCAATTGTGTATATTTATAAATCTACTTTCAATTATAGGATACTTAAAAACGAAATAAACGTCGTGGTCTTCATAAAAGTAAAAGATTTTCTTGATTGTACAAACATTCCCTAAAAAGTAAGTGGGTTTTTGAAGTTATAAAAAGGTAAAAAATCAATGTGTCATTTAGATTGCCGACATGTAATGATCAGCTTCATGTTTACCGTATTATTAGAGGTCCATATATCTCTTTCCTCGTCTTAAAAGTCTCACATTCACTGAATTTTCTTTTTTGTTCCGACTTTTTTTGCTTTAAAAAATGACAACTTTACTATAATTCGGTTGTTCTTGAGTTGAACAGTGCATCCTTACAATTATATACTAACGATAAACCAGTATATCGATGATGCGATATATCCAATAATAAATATCTGTCCCATCTGTTTGTTTACGCGGCAACCATACTCCCCTCCTCAACGAAAGAGGGCATCCAATGGAGATAATCTCGAAACTTGCGTATTCAGTGTATAAATAATGTCAATCTATACAGGGGATGCCCTTTCTCTGCGTGCGTGTTAATTTAAATAAAATTTGTATTATGGTTAAATGTTTTTAAGTCTAGATCTAAATAAATACCTTATATCAAATGTTACTTGGTTTAGATTTTAGATCAATGCAAAAATAATCAGTTTAAATTGACATATGAATTTTGAGATGCAAAACAACCGCAAGCTACATATAAAATGCTTATTAGAGCTAGATAGACAATTTTCATTTAAACCTTATGAACAGCAGTTAAAATATTAAGTACCCTTCCCCCTTCAGCCGCTCAAATACCAAAAAACTTCTCTTTCCACTTGTGATATTTTTCCCTGACCAAAAACTGATCAGCACGGACTAAGTACACACGTACTAGACTGTACTGAGAAGTGACAGTGTGTTTTCTAATGAGTTTCAATGAATTTTTTTTTGTGATGCATATTTCAATAAATGGAACTCAATGTGACTTGTGCACATCTTCGAAACGATGCATTTATCTTTTTATCAGGTATGGGCATGTTTACAGCGTTTGACGTGTTATCTCGACATGCATAAACTGCATAATACCTGCAAATCTAAGTTGTCGCTTGTTTTGTTCCATTCACATGATAATAATTTCAAATTGTTTTAACGGGTTTAACTGCTTTTTATTTCAAGTTTTTTTTGCATAAATGCGCACTGTAAAAATACGTACTCGTGCAAGTAAATTTTTCATCGAAACTTGCATTTTCTTTCTTTTTCTTTTTTGCAATTGATTCAAATCAATAATAATTCAGAAGTATGATTATAATGTTTATTGTTGTGGTTTTGAGTGTCTTGATCATCTCATGAATTCTCAAATTCTTGACCATCGGAGATGTGCACAAGTCGAAAAATCTTACAAGTAAAACGAGCGCATTCGGGTATATATCGTTACAATAAGACTAAGTATCTATAGAAATATTGCGGAATACGGCTTTAGTTGGTATGAAACAAGTCGTACATAGTTTAAAATGTTGCATTCTTAAGGAATTTAAATCCTCACAATTTTATAGGTTCAAAGTACAAATACTGCATATATTTTCATTTAATATACTTTAAACTTTCCATTTATTGCAAAAAATGTATAGGTCACCATATTATTTAAGATGCAAAACATAAATAAACAGAAATGTATGTCAACATAAAAAAAATTGTACATTTTTTGTACATTTTTTGTAAAAAGTATTGAGAAAAACATGTAAAAACTGGTTAATATGCATAATTCTGATGCTGAATGTTCCTAAATACTTCCTACTTTAAAGATATTTTTGAATTGTGAATTGTGAATATCAGGTAAACTATTTTACAGAAAAGCAAATACCTGAATGATGAGACCTTTGAAGGAGTTATTGCCCTTGTTAACATTATTTAAAGATTGAATAATTGATTAAATATAGAAAATATGCATTTTTTGAATTTTTTAACTAAATAATATTATCATTACACCTATTGTAAAGGATTCTTCCAAGAGATATTTCTCTATAAGGCACGAATTTAAACTAATTACAGTTTTTGCAAAAAACCTATGACATCATAGGAGGGTGGAGTTACCTTAAGAATTCATGTCAGCATTAAGGCATCCGCAAAAAGACAAAGATATTTTAATCTCATTGATATGGAATAATAAACATATGCGCATTTCATATAACTATTGTCTTGAATCCAAGATCATAACTTTTACTGAAATTAACCTATCTTCATAATTTTTTGAGTGGATTAAATTCTGTTGTTGTTTGAAGAATTGCTAAGTTTTAATAAGTTTACTTGAGTATTAGAATTAAAAAAAAAATGAAAATATATTTCTCCCTGCAGCAATATCGCCATCAAAAGAATAAACATAACTAATTTCAAATTTTGAAAACTACCCTATTTGTTAACTTAATATTTAGTTACTGCTGCCGTCTTACCATAATGAAATATTATATTTTTATCTGTGTTAGAACCGGGGAATTGTCTACATTTTAAAAATATGTATAGTGCATTAGGTCACATTCATTGTAAATCATCTAGAAACCTCAAATAAACAATACCTTAAATAAACAAAACATAGCCAAACTTTTAGGTAAAATTGAGGTAGATACATCAGAAAGGTTTGAGCTTTCTTTGTTCACAAAAGTAAGCGAAATAACTTTACAAAAACGTGGAACTATACATGTGTCTCCCCTGCCCCCCAATAAATTTTGGGCTAGCGCTGACTTACGAAATCTCATTCAGTATGATATGAAAGGAAACGTTTTACAGAAAATATCCACCAGTATAGGGTACATCCAAGGTAGCCACACAGTAACAAGAGATGAAGAACTTCTTTACACGAACGGCAGTAAAAACATTGTATATAGATTAAGTAGTGACATGACTATCAACAAGGTTATCCAGACAGGGAGTTGGCAACCTGGAGCCATCTTCTCCTCTCCTATCAATGAACACATATTGGTCGGGATGAAGAGAAATACAGAAGATAAAATAACCAGATACAACAAAGAAGGAAGAAAGCTACAGGACATACAGTGGGATGGTAAAGGACAAGAACTCTACAATAGTGTCACATACATCACAGAAAACATTAATGGTGACATCTGTACATCAGACAATGTAACCCGTAAGGAGGTAGTGGTGGTGACCGCATCAGGAGATTATCGTTTCTCTTCCTATGGCCAGGAGACCCAGGATGGATTCTGGCCCTTTGGAATCTGTACGGATGTTATGGGACACATTTTGGTGTGTAATGGCTACAATAAGAAATGCTCTAGTGTCCACCTGATGGACATGGATGGCCAGTTCCTGTCTTTCCTACTCACACCAGAACAATGTCCCCCACTTCCCCGTGCTCTCTGTATTGATGAAAAACACAATCTCTGGGTCGGGGGATTACATAGTTCTACTGTCATAGTGTACAAATATTTGCAGGAAACAGAAAAATGATATATAAAATCATTTACTGTATTATGTCTAAGTTTAATTAGTTTATCAATTTGTGATAATTGTTTTAGAAACCTTGTTGTGATTGCTTATATATATATATACATTTCAGACAACAGGTGATAATACAAGCCATATACTACGTTGTGACACACAATTAACTTCATCCAGCATTTGATTGTCATTAATAATGTTTGCAATGAAATTCCAGAATTAGTTATATATACATGTATTACAGTGTTTTTCCCAAATAATCATTTAGGTTTAATTTTTTCAATACACATGTTATTTTTTTTTTTTTGTTCTCTTTATACTTTTATAAAGTTTGCGATTTTGTTCTGGCTTGCTTAGAATACGAATAACTGACAATGAGAATTTGAACATTCAGAATTGCTCTACAACTGTCAAATATTAACCCCATTCCCATAATTACGCATTTTAACGCAGATACCGTTGCCCTGCAATCACGCATTTTAACGAATAAATCTTTTCCCTGCAATTACGCACTTTCACGCTTTCTGCATTGATAACGGGGAAAGTTTTGATGGTATGATAATAATTGATAAGATAATAAATTTTATTATTCCATTTTTAATATTTTTTGCATATTAGAATATTTTCCTCGTTCAAATATGTCCAATTTGTATGATTTATTGTCACGTACATAAAAGTAGCTTAATAAAACTGGGTCATAATTCCAATCTTTCCAAATTTTCTTTGGTCCTTTCAATGCTTGATATCGTGGTGTGAGGATAGGGGACCAGTTAAGCCAGTTTAGTTCTGTAGCGGATATGTTGGTCGATAGTTGTTGGTAAAATCACAGAGTATCTCACACAAGTCTTACTGACAGCTTCCTAAAAGTAAATGCCATGACATTTGAATATCATTATATATTTAATATCTATTTTCCACTATTAAGTTCTTCAAAAGTATCGTTTTACTTTGATCTTTGCTTTTCCTGTGTATTTACTTTTCATTTACACATTTAAGATGGACTCTGTTTCATTATGTTCAACTATGACTTGACTTTTGTCTTCAGATTTTGTTTTTAGTTTTGTTAAAACCATCGGTGACAGGTGTAAAATGGCTTTCATGGTTAACTGATGCCCCTATCTCTGAAGAAGCAGTACATTCACTTGTTAAGGTCATGATCCTGTGTGTAGGTGACCAAGGACATCATATCAACCCAACAGACCCTGTCAATCACCTAGCAACTATTATTCATTTATTTTAATGATCATCCAGCTATCCATATACAAATAAACTTAAACTTGAATGTTTTGAAAATTGTGAAGTAAATAAATGACTTTAACCGTAATTATTCCTTGGAAATCCTTATCCTGACCACAATGGCTGAATTGCTGTAGGATTTTATCTGTCTGTATAACATAAATCATCAAAATCTCAAGGATCCCATAATCCACATCAAAATGTTCCTTGCTCCCTTCTACAAATCCATGATCGAAATTACTCTTTAAAATTTGTTCTTCCAAAATTGAGACAAAGGACACCACAAATATATGTACAGAGCTATGTACATGTAACATTTAACCAAAATCATTGAAGCAAACTGATTTTATTTCCTGGTGGATACTGAATTACCCTCTAAGAACTTTTTTCAGTATGTCCCCATCTGGAGCCCCTATTGCTAGTATCCTGCTGACCTGAGACACCGGGATGTTGAGGTTGACAGTCAAAACATAACTCTCTCCCCAACAGACAGATTTCAAAACCTTGGGCAAAGATAGGGGTCTATGTAGTGCTGACCGACATTAGCTGATTAACATTAGTGTACTCGGAACTTATTCAACAGCCATATATAATTTCTTTCTGAACTTTGAATGATGTTTTTCCATTTGTCCTACATTTCCTTATAATTGCTGAGAAAAGTTAGAAAAGATACGCATTTGATAACACCTGAAACTTACCGTTATCACCTTTTCTTATTTCTTCAGCAATTGACTCTTTACATTGTTGACCTCCTGTCCCATGACAACCTGTACCAGGTCAAGGTGACCTATTGTGTCGTCAAGCACAGGGGGGTTTGACTTTTACCTACACAGTACTTCCCTGTAACTCTCCTACATCTGTTGTGGAAGAAGAAGGATATGGAAATAACGAACAGTATTCAAACTCAACGTCCATTAAACAAATATACAAAATAAGAGAAGAGCAAACACAGACCTCCAAAACATCAGCGGTGTGATCAGGTGCCATGGAGGAGTGAGCATCCCCTGCCGACCGGTCACACCCGCCGTGTGCTCGTTGTCATAATCTGGAAATAACGGAAAAAATCCGTGGTCAATTCTAAGCAGGGAGTGCAGAGAGGGTGTGTCTGGTGTAGAGAGGGTGTGTCTGGTGTAGAGAGGTTCACATACAACATACAGACAGACTCTGCCATGTACACATCTCATATGATTTATTTTCAATATAGAAATGAAATACCTCTCTGCAGATCAGATAAAAGCATCTCCAAATCAAATCCTCCATGACAATATTCGTCTAACACTAAAGTAACAACTATTGTCACAAAAAACTAGTAATGAATCGGAAAAGTCAAGGATAAAATTTTTACTAACTGTAAAACCTGTGACATTTTGATAACTGACACTTCTTTCACTAGTAATCTTACTGGACAGAGCTTCTATACCAAAACTTGGGAAAATCTGAACTGCAAATCTGCTAATGTTGTCTATGGAATAGAATGTAATCTGTGTGGACTTATTAAAGTCGGTGAAACCAAGGGATCGCTTAACTAAACAATATCAGGTCATCGATTTCAAACAAATCATGGTGGTCAGCAACTTTTATATCAACATTTTAATTCACCTGATCATTCTATTTTATCAATGAAAGTTAGAATTCTGGAAAAGATTTATCACCACACAAATAGTCCGTCGTTGAGTACACCTTTCCGTAGACAACGTGAAGAATTTTGGATTAGGAAACTAGGGACAGCCTTTCCCTATGGATGTAATGACATTGTCGATAGTGTTGGAAATCTTACAAGCCCTCAGTGTAATAATGTAAATGTGATGGGACTTTTTAACAATACTCAGAGACGTAAGCGTAGTCATGGACACCGTTCGTACAATAAACCTGCAATACACGACGTCTCTTTTGATTCATTACTACCTTATGTAAATCAACAGTTAGGTCAACATCATATTCGAAACAAACTTTACTCTGTCCCTTTGAAACTTTTAAATAGTCTTCTTGAAAAGACCAAGGAACATCCAAATTTAGATTCCTCGACACCTGAATATAGGCTCGGTTCTGTGATTATGTATATTGCACATCATAAGCTTTTTAAACCCGCACGTTTCACGGAAGAAAATGCAGCTAAAACAATCCGTCTTGTCCTTAAACTTCAATATGCCAATAAAGGAATTGACGCGGTTAATATAAGTAATATTCTTAATCACAAAAGGGTCCAGTATTGTATTCCACCATATTTCAAGTTAAAGACTACGCCTTATATTTCCTACAAATATACCTCAACCATTGCTTCCAAACTTTTCAATTACAAAAACACTTTACATGGCCTGGATATCTAATATCTGAAAAATAATCCCTTTCGTGTTCATGTTCTTCTTCGCCCTATAACTATAGTCCTGCTGGACACGTTTTTACAGGTGACGTAAAAATAGTTCGTAATGAGGACCTTAGATCACTTATTTTAAAAGGTCCTAAAGATAGGGAACCCCAATCCTTCAACTGGCGTCGGAATTTCATAAATATTATGGATTATTTTGAAAATTACGCCAGACGATAGGCAAGATATGAAAAAGAAGACATCGACACCTTGTCAGAATGGATTAAATGTATCAGATCCATGTTAAAGTCACGTATTAAAAGATTGAGGGGCAAAATGAAAACCATCTATCCTTCTGTGTTCAATAAACCAGAAGTGAAAAAAGAATTAGCTTACACGATCAGTACGTACTGGTTCCTGCCGACAAAGCAGGTAACAACATTGTCTTCTTTTGTAAGGCTCATTACAGACCCTGAGACGTGCTACTACCCCACACGCTCGCTGCACGAACGGTACACGAACGCTACACGGTTTGCACGAAACGCTGCACGGTTTACACGAAACGCTACACGGTTTGCACGAAACGCTACACGGTTTACACGAAACGCTTTGCACGAAAGGCTGCACGGTTTACACGAAAGGCTGCACGAAACGCTTTGTACACGTTTCTCACACGCTTTGTGCACGATTCTCGCACGGTTTGGCCTCGGTTTGGATTTTTCTACTCGGAATATCTCGGGCATTTTTACCTCTTTATCATTAATTCTATGAAAATAGCTCAAAAACCACATTAAGCAGCTGTTTAAATTAAATTTAGTACACTTGTATTATAAAAACCGATAGAAATATTCAATACTCTGACGGTTGTAATTAATTGATGAATAATTGTCAGTTCGAATTTATTTATTTATTTATCCAACTGTTTAAAAACGAAATGCCGATATCGTAAATGACCGTTTAAAAAATACAATTTTCATATACAGGTATTAATCATTCATTTCGATGTAATATTTTAACGAGTATAATTTGATAAATTGATTTAATAAGTTGAACACAAATTCTATTTCTCACCTCAGGAATATAAACTCATTGAGTTTTAATAATATTGATTATATTGCATGTGTTTGATTTCCGTATGCGGATTATTATTTTTTTATTTTGATTTTAAATTATAAATTAAATTTGCCTATATACTCTACTAACAATTAATGAAACATTTTAAAGATTTTTTACGCAAGCATTATCAATAGGAGGGAAACCGGTAAAGGGCGTAAATGGGGGGGGGGTGGGTTAATGTGATCTATTAATCTATTCTATTCTTTTTCTCTTTTTACATGAAGCTTATCAAATTACATCAGTATACCCATCATATTGTTAAATTCTTCATTTCAAAACAAGACTAAAAGTATGTTTGTATGTGTACATTTTTTATAGTCGCGGCATTTGACCATAAATTGTACATACAATATAGATCGATCTTTATACCGGCATTCAGGTATATTACAAGAAAACTGAAATATCTTACATAAAATAAAAAGTATGTGATATATTAAACAAATAATACACATTTATTCGTGATTTACTCCCAAGCTTTTCTTACATGCAATTCAAATAAAGAGTACCATATCAGTTCTGTTTGTTTTACTGTTTACGGCTAGAAATTCAGATTTACAAATAAAAGATGAAATCCGCTGATTTATAAGTTGTACCCATCAAATAGTTATAGAACCATTTTATTTTTTAAAAAATCCAGTCGTAATTTCCAGGTGTCATTAAGTCGTGAACTCAACATGTATATATAGCAATTAATTCATTTGCATTTTGCAATGCCCTCGGAGCCCGTGATCGCTATTGTAAATGACCTTGATCACAGTTGAAAGGCGGAAAGAAGATTCCAATACATTTATAAGGGGTGTATCTGTGCAAACATTTAACAACGAATTTAAACAAGAATAGAAAATAAAGCATTTAATTAAACTAACATTAGATTGAAAGCTACATCAAAAAATTAAAGACTGAACTGTCTAGTAATTTAATTTAACACCACCCCCCCCCCTCGTTTATAAAGATATGGTCGTCAGTGCACGTGAATTAAAATTATAAAATCCATTTTTGACAATAATGAGCAACAAGTTTTATGTATTAAAAGATATTAAATGACACATCTTTTCAAATGTAAAGACAAGAGCGGAGTCCTGATATATTTTTGATTTAATTTTTCAAAAAAAGAATATTACCAGTATTTCTTTCTTTCTTTGAGAAAAAAATGTTTAAGAGGCCACGATCGGGTTGATACATGTAGTATATTGAATACAATGCCCTTAAAATTGTTGAACATAGCTGATTTAAATTTATTTGAACACATTTTCTTTAGAAGTAAAAGAAATCAAACAAATATAAATCATACATTACCGTTTAATTTAATTTTGTTGTTCCATTTTTTTTTTATTTTTACTCCTATACATGTAATATCACAAGCATAACTAATTCAATTATAAAATACTAATAGAATTTTACATCCTGACCCATCGATAACCATATTTAAAATGAAATGAAATGATTTCCGAATGAATCTTACACGATTCTTGCACGAAAGTCGCACGTTTCTCACACGGTTCTTACACGAAAGTCGCACGTTTCTCACACGCTTTTCGCACGCTCGCTACACGGTTTGCACGAAACGCTTTGGAGCTTACACGAAACGCTGCACGGTTTACACTAACCGCTACACGGTTTGCATGAAACGCTGCACGGTTTACACGAAACGCTACACGGTTTGCACGAAACGGAAAGCGCACGAAAGCCACACGCTTTTTTGGGGTAGTAGTACGTCTCAGGGTCTGTATATAAATTGCATTCTAGAAGAACTTGGATTTAATTCTACAAGTGGTAATCCTACTTATACATATACTTCTCTTTCTAAGGAAGAAATTCTTCAAAATCACCTGTCAGTTTTGAATACTTTTAATATTCCACAGAGCCAAAATGAATTTGAACTACCTTATATATACTGGATTCCGAAACTTCATAAGAATCCTTACAAACAAAGATACATTGCAGGTTCCATTAAATGTTCAACCAAGCCTCTTTCGTTACTTCTCACTAAAATATTGAGAGTAGTGAAGGAAAAACTTCAAGAGTACTGTACAACTATATATTCAAGAAGTGGTGTAAATCAGATGTGAATACTTAAAAATTCTAAAGAACTTTTGGACAATTTGAAATCACAAGACTTTACAAAAATCAACAGCATAAAACTTACGACTTTTCAACTTTATACACAACAATTCCCCACGACAAATTACAATCCAGGCTTTTTGATATCATTGACAGCTGCTTCTTCAACAAAAATGGAACTCGTAAGTTTACTTACCTCTTCATTGGTCATTTGAAAAAATATGTTGTTAAAACAGATTCTGATTGCACACATAAGTACTCTGAAGTTGACATCAAGAAAATGCTTGAGTTTCTGATCAACAATATCTATGTGGTTTTTGGAGACCAGGTCTTCCAACAATCTATTGGAATTCCCATGGGTACAAATTGCGCTCCGTTATTAGCAGACTTATTTTTATATTCATATGAAGCAGAATTTATGCAAAATCCTTTACGTGAAAAGAAGAAAACACTTGCCGTGGCCTTCAACTCGACATTTTGATGTATCGACGACGTATTGTCGACTAATAATGATAATTTCCATTCCTACGTCGACACGATATATCCTGGTGAGTTTGAGATATAAGATACCACAGAGTCTGACACCTCTGCTTCATACTCGGATATTTTACTTGAGAAAGACACTAATGGTAATCTAACAACCAAGCTATATAATAAACGTGATGACTTAAGTTTAACTTTTCTATCGTCAACTTCCCTTAATTATGCAGCAATATACCTTCATCACCTGCATACGGAGTATTTATATCTCAGTTGATTCGATACACAAGAGCATGCTCTACGTATGAACAATTTCTTAAACGAGGTAAATTATTGACAAGCAAGTTGGTGAAACAAAAATATCAACAGTCTCGTTTAAAGTTCATTTCGTAAGTTGTATATTCGATACAATGACCTTGTCAGCAAATAAAATTTATCATTGAATGAAATGCTGACTGACGTTTTTCATACCAATTGTTAGTCCATTATTTATACACAGAACTGACCACGGATTTTTTCCGTTATTTCCTGATTATGACAAAGAGCACACGGCGGGTGTGACCGGTCGGCAGGGGATGCTCACTCCTCCATGGCACCTGATCCCACCTCTGATGTTTCGGAGGTCCGTGTTTGCTCTGCTCTTATTTTGTATATCTGTTTAATTGACGTTGAGATTGAATACTGTTCGTTATTTCCATATCCTTGTACTATAATTTTGAATTCTATAGACTTCAATGGAACGTATACTACAGGAGGCACTTCACCAAGACGTCACCACGTGACGTCTATAATTAGAAAATATGCCTTAATGAAAAAGTGAAAAGTTTACCACTGCCCCGGCAATAATCATTTCCAATTTATAATAATAGTTATGTTAAAACGTCTGTGTACCATGAAAAGTGCTGCTAGAATCCTATTGTCCTCTTATAGAAATAATAATTTAAATATTTCAGACGAAACCTTCCAAAAGTTTTACATTTTGTTCATAGCATCGAAAAAAAAAAATGCATCAATTCCCGTAAACCATGCGATTCTAGCAGCACTTTCCAACCACAAAATGATAAGAACTTTTGATAGAAAAAAAAATTAAGTTTCGATGTATGCAGCGTAGTGTTGAACTTTTGCATCTTTTTTTTGTTATGAACGACAGAGGAAAGGCTGATCGGCAAGTAAACACCCTCCCTGCTTTAATTTTACGAAGAAATTGCAGAATTATATCACTATTCCATATTCATGCGCTTTATTCCAACAAGAATCACAGATGATATTCATTCTAAATGCTTTTAAACTCTAAATTCTTGTGTTTGTTAACATTAATTTTTGTTACTTTTCACTTTCACTCTACTACTACAAGATCAACAGTTATAACGTCACGGATCTGGTATGTAACCTCTGTGATAACTACAGAGGCCCAGGAATGACAGAATTAAATCAATCTTATATATCAATTTTAAGAAATTGTTATCTCTAAATCTCACGTCATATAGCCTATTATCACGTCATAGCATATAGGCAAGTAATATATTAGGTTGTAACTTTAACCTACCTGGTCATTGCAAAGTTTAAATTTCCATTTCCTCTGAATATTTAAAAATAGATGCGCCGATGTTTGTAGGGGAGGAAGGGATGGTAAAGCTATTTATATCTAAACTAATAGTCATTATTATCATGTGTTTTATTGCAACATGAAGATTGTTTACAGCTAGTTTACTGTGACTGGTCAACAGAAGAAAAAACTTCCTCTAGGCATATGATCCAAATTCTTGGATTTCAAGGATACGTGGTTATAGTTTGTAATGATTTAAAATGTGTAAAGTCTACAAGAAATCGATCACTGTACTTTAGCTACGTTTACCTGAGCTCAAAGACCACACTGTAAAAAATAAGTGTTTTATAAATAAACACCATATTGCAACAGATAATAAACACTTCAACGTGTTTAGAATTTAAACATCTCAAGACAAGTTTAAGAAATAAACACGTTAAAATGTTTAAATTGTGAACATATGATGTTTAATATTCAACACTTCAAAACACAAAATGTTTAAATATTCAACACTGAATAAACACAAAGAGTTTACTACATAAACACCTTAAGTGTTTAAAATTTAAACATTTTATGTTTCATAAATAAACGTGTTCAACCTAAACCCATTAAACACTAAAACATGCTTATTCGAGGCAACAGATAATAATCTCTTAAACATGTTTAAAGGTCAATTTTTAAACACTTTAAGGTGTTTATTTTACAAAATAGATTAGTACTTAAAATTGTTTAAAAGTGTTCAACATTTTTATTTGAAACAAATATAAATCAGTACAAAATACACTTTGGTTAATAAGGAATAAATTATTTGTTTTACATTAAGCTTTTTAAAATTTATAATAATTGATTTTTTGTTGATTGAGGGTTCAAACTTTATAAACAGCTGAAACATTAAATAACATACCAACACATGGATACATTATTCAATTTTAGTTGAAAAAAATAGAATTCTCAAAATAAACTAGCATTAACATGTAAAACCTGCCTCTTTAAACTAAACTCCAATAAATTGGTGTCGGAAGGGGGTTCTTTGAAATATGAAAAAAAGAAATACATTATCGCTTAAAAAAATGAAATGCTTTTCATCAATAAAATTTAAAACTTTTTTTAATAGGCTAGATCATCTTTTACATCTTTTGAATAATTTGATAAATAAAACAAGCAAAATGATGAATAAATATGATACAAAAAACTGAAAATAATATTTGTTGTTTGGGTACAGCATGTATAATATGTACTTGTATTACACTTATAAATCTAGTTGTAAATGGTACAAGTTTATACTTTCACAAATATTCAGAATTTTAACCAAATAAAAAAATATTTTTTTTCCATTTTTGAATTGTAAAGGACCAATTCTTGCAACTTAACAAGATGCTGGGGTATCACTCGCTCAATATCCATATCATATTCTAACTGAGTTAAACAGTCTAGCTCCTCTGGTTGCAGGTAAAATTCAGGCTCTTCTACAACGGATGATGATCTTTAGTTTTCCATTCTCCAAAATTGTATTCACCCAAAGTAGTTCTAATTCCTTCATATCCTGAAATATGGATGAAAACATATTCACTATGCAAATTCAGATAATTATCTGTAAAGGAATACATAAAGATAAAAAAGGTTGTTATTGTTCATGCCAATTTTAATTTATTATCATGCATACTGAAAAGCAAGTTTGGAATAAAACTCTGCAATCAATTCAAATACCTGTAAATTATACATGTATAAACGTACAGTCTGTACACTAAAAAAATGTTCATGTACCTGAAGGAGCAACCCATAAGCAAAAATTAAGAAAATTGAGGGGAGGCTTCCTTCTCCCAAGGCATTTTGTATCATGAAGGATATGGAAATAACGAACAGTATTCAATCTCAACGTCCATTAAACAAATATACAAAACAAGAGCAGAGCAAACACGGACCTCCGAAACATCAGAGGTGGGATCAGGTGCCATGGAGGAGTGAGCATCCCCTGCCGACCGGTCACACCCGCCGTGTGCTCGTTGTCATAATCAGGAAATAACGGAAAAAATCCGTGGTCAATTCAGTGTATAAATAATGGACTAACATTTGGTATGAAAAACGTCAGTCATGTATCACATTCCCTCAAAAAAGTAAAGTTTCCTTAAAGAATACATGTATGTGCACGGGCTGGAGATAAAATTATTGTTGGTAGATGCGCTTGCTGCAGATCTCTAGCGTAATAGATTTATGTATTAGTTATAGGCAAATACATAAAAACCATAACTCTACAGATCTGCAGCTAGTACATGTGCGAGTGTGGTATTTTTGCATGTTAAGGAGCATAAATATTAGCAACAGGAGATAGCTAATTGGATTATTTTCATTTCTCAGGAACCAATGGTGTGTGTGTGTGTGTGTTTTTGGGGGGGGGGGTCTTTTAAGACTCACCTCTCACGGTGAAGTATGATCTGCGTGATGAATCTTTCGCAGAATCTTTATGACATATTGCTTTTTTGGATATCCTATTTTACCTTTTGATCGGACACATATTTAAGTTGCCTTAGCAAAAACATGGACCCTACCACTATATTTATATGTGAGGCGGGGTATCATTTAATTAGGTCATTGCTCATAGTACCTCCAAGTTTTTTTTGTCGTTTACCAAAAATAAAAAAAGAAAATAAACTGACCAATATCAATCCAACTTCCTGTATCCTTCATACAACTTCCAAAAGTCTACTTTTGAATGAAACATTATATTATCCACGCCTTCTGTAAATAAAAAAAATTATTGTTCTTGAATTTTTGTTCATTTTGATATCATTTTTCTTTATCAAAGACTTTCCAGAGTTTCTCTCATAATTTTTCTCAGTGTAAATTACCTTTCTATGAACATCCTAGATGCTGAATGACGTTTTTCTTACTAATTGTTTTTCCGATGTTTATGCCTAGTAAAGATCAAGATTTTTACCGGCATACAAAAGGGTCGTTAAGGTAATTCACTCCTCAGGTTTTTAGAAAAGTTCACGCAGAAGCTTTTACTTCAAAACTACTAGTCAAAATTCAATTTTTATGACATATTTATTTTCAACAATGTAAATTTTTTATCATTCAATGAAAAAACTGCTCAAAAATCAACAAAGAAGCAAGATTTATGAGGGACTATTTCTTTTGGTGGAAGGATATTTAGCAGAAATTCTGCAAATCTGCACATTTATAAAATTTAATGTAATGGAAATTTAGCCCCACATACTTTTACTTGGAGAATATTTCCCATTTTGATATTCCTAAAAGTATTTAATATAGGTCTTAATTTGTATTTTTAGACTAGGTTTTACACCTTCCATCGACAAACTTTCCCAAAAAATGAAAATATATGAAAGAAGTCAGGGTCAAATTTACACCATTTTTAGCCTGAAAATCACATATTTTGACAAATATTTCAAAATTAACATCACTGACCCCACCTTTCTTTCTTTATTTTAAAGTACTCGATACTTGTGACTGATCAGCACTCAAGTCGTAAAAAGTTTGATATAAGAAAATTTTTTTATTGCCTATTAAGTTTTTTAATACCCCAAATATGTTATTTTTTAGTGCAAAAAGGTCAAACAATAATTTACGCGCATTAATTTGCAAGATTTTTTCAATGTTATATATTATTCAAACTATTTTGCCAAAAATAAGATTATATTTATTGCCTTGCTTACATCTAATCAAATATAATAAGGGTTAAAGTAATAAACCTAAGAGATGAAATTTAAGTGCAAAAAGGTCAACTTAAATGTACCGTAGATCAGTAGGATGCACACTGACCCCCTATTTTCTTTGCAATTTTGAGTTACACTTTATGAGTACTTATCAAAAATATACTTCTCAAAAAATCCTTGATATAACAAACTTGAGGAGTGACTTACCTTAAGCAATATACAATCAATCATTGGAACTTTATTCACAGGCAACTAAGCCACATATGATTCTTATATGAGTATTAAATGATTCCCATATGATTGATTTCAGATAATGATCATAGAAAAAGGGCATCATATGTGAATCATATGAAGCAAATCATATGATTTACATATGATCCACAAATGTGAATCATACAAAAAAAACTACATATGATTTTCAAATGAATGATTAAGTGTGTTTCAAGCCATTCACATATGAGAATCATATGAAAAGGGCATCATATGTAAATCATATGCAACACTAATGTGTGTTCTCTTTCATTATTTTTCACATTCTTGTACACTTGTTAAAATCTGATATTTCTGTTTTAGATGAAAATCCATTACATTACAATGATCTATCTTCAATATTTAAATATTTTAAAATATCTTCGAATGCTTAAACAACTTTTTTGATAAAAGTATTGTCATAAAGAGAAATAAATTATTTTTTACAGTGTACATTCTAAACAAGAAAATATACAAACAAATCAGTAGCATTTGTCGATATTTTAAAATGAGTACAACTTATAAGATCTCAGCAAAATGATTAAGTAGTTAAACATGTATACATGTACTTATAAATAACATAATTAGGTCATGTCCTTGAAAAAATATATAATATGACACGAGAGTATCCACAACAAAATTGAAATATCAGCAATAACATTTGTCATGAATGTATTCTCTATTGTAAATTCAAGAAAAATCAAGTTATTTGATATTCCAGCATACAAATAAGAATGGAATATCTCTAAAGGTCAAATTCAGAAAAGATTGTATACATCCTTCATATTTCTCCGTTCGCGGTAGCTTAGTCGGTAGAGCGCTCTCTCCGTGATCGGGAGGTCGTGAGTTCGTATCTCGGCCACGACTGACCTAGTCGTTAAAGTGGGTAGCAACTGTTCCTTCGGCATGCTCTCAGCACTTTGAAGTGAAAGTTGCGGGTCTTTCGGATGAGACCTTAAATACCGAGGTCCCGTGTCAGCGGCAGGCGTTGGCACGATAAAGATACCTACTGCTCAATAGCACTGAGTGCCGAGTACAGGTCAAAATTTGAAGCCCTTAACCGGCATACGGTGACGTCTCCATATGAGTGAAAAATTCTCGAGAGGGACATTAAACAATATATAATCAATCAATCAATCCTTTACATTCCATAACGATTCCATTTCATGTATTTCCCTGTTCTTTTTCTTTCTGTATCTTTCAATGTTTTCATTTGTCCTCCCTCTGATCTGACCATTTTTGAGAATCCCTTTGCACTGTACCAAAAATGCAAAACCACCAGTTCTCCTCTTCCGGAACAACTTTTTGTGGCACAGAATGGTCTTTTCAAAAATTTCAGAAATAAAAAATAAAATAATTCTTAAATCACTTCATATTAAAATCATAAAAAGCATTTTTTTTTATTTTGACAATTGAATTTTTAATGTTTAAATAGTAATATTCATGAATTCAAATTGCCAAAAATTAAAAAGATTCCGACTCAAATATATTACTTTTTGACAAAAGAAATTACAGACAAGTAGAGAAGTAATGATGTTAAGCAGTGATTCTGTGGTCATACACTATTGATCTGAGATCTTTGAAGTCGATATTTGGGTTGTTGTTTGGTCAGAGCAATGGCATGAATAATCCTCTTACAATAATTCGTAGTCAACTGAAAACGGTCTTGTAAGATGATCTGTAAGTTCAAGGATAGCGAATCCTTTAGATGACGTCATTGAATTACATTCATGTAATTTATACAATCCTCTGAAGTGATGCTGTGCTGCTGATGTCACATGTAGTCTACCATATTTTTTGCGAACATTGGGTGTTCAATGTTAATTATTTATGTTTTATAGATTAGATACGGCGCTGTGCGTAACATTTAAAGCTCTTGCAATTGTAGATTGTAGTACCCCTGCTTGCAATCACCCATTTTCCTTTTTGTGCCATGAAGCATTCAGATGCAGCATTTTTAGGAAGCGTCCTTGTCCAATTAAAATCAGATTCAAAATATCGAGAACCCCTGCTTTTGACAGACTCTTTTGTACCTGAAGGAATTGCATCAGAATTCATCAATTGAAAATTGAGATCAAAATTTTAGGGTAAAATTTGCAAAATCAGGTCTTCTTTGTCTGTGAGAATTTTATTATAGATGTAAAGTTAACAATTGCATTAAAAATCATGCATTTCATTCATCATATCCAAAAAAAAATAAAAGGTATGACAAAACTATCATACATTTTTCAGGGCATTGTTCCTACTATGCATTTCTTTTTTTTTTTTTGAAGAGTATACTTATTATATTGGTTCATGTACAATATACGTCTCAAAGTCTATACAATATTACATTTTTTTAACCAAAGTCTTGGCTCCAATATATATGTTATATCTTATAATATTGCATAATTAGATATACTATCTAACGTGGAACAGCCCAAAATAATACTAAGTCATGGATCATGAATGATTGCAGAAGTATTGTATCTTGATGAAGGGGTTATCCTGTTACATATGAAAAAAACCATTTCCATTTATTCGAGTTTTATTTTCTTAATAATGTTTTTAATGCTTGTGAAAATATTGCAATGTTTCTAACATTTAATGGAAGAGAAACTTTCCTCTCTATTTATTGGTAGCTAGGCACAGGATCAGTATTTAAGTCGATAATCATTAGTTAGGAGCTTTTATGAAAATAATGCTTGTTATCTGTTTAAGATAGACATAAAATGAAAAGGCGCAGTTTTACTTAAGCAGGGTTCTCCATGAGCTGTTTTAATATGTTGCTCCCGACACAGTAAAACTTTTTCCGACACAGTAACGATTCAGATTTCATGCATGCGACACAGTAAAAATTTTGCCGACACAGTAAGAGTTGCGATTATTAGAAAATCTAAACACACAAATTCTCTCTTACTGAAACTTAAAGCCATATATGGCGTATGTACAATGAAAATTATTAAGACTAATATCATAAGAACTTTTTGTTTGTATCATTACTTTATATAAAGATAGAACTTTTCCGAAAATTACTAAATATAAGTCAATTGCATTATAAAGATAGCACATTTTCATTTGGATTCTCGGAATTTTCTCCGGCTCGGAAGAAAATACAAAAGATTTAATAACACATTGCATAGAAGATAAAATCGTATGATTAGTTGAAACGAGGTGTTCTCCGTGTCCAGAATTGTATGAATAGTTTTAATTTAAATGTATTAACTATATTTCTTTACTTAATTCTGTATTATTTAAAATTGTATTGTTTGATCAGTTACGCCATATATGTCTTTAAATCAAACAACTCTACCGTCTTTCATTTTGAAAAGTTATAACACTCATTACTAGGGCTTCAACTTGAATAATTAATCAATTATCTCCTTCACCCTCGCCGGACTTTATGCATGACGGAACAAAGACAATTAAATTCTTTTCACAATTCAATGTACTGGTTTATTTGTGGTTGCAGTTTCAGTTTGTTGGTAGTTGAAATAAAACACACTGTATTATTTATGAAAAATATTTTAAAAGTCTTTTCTATAGATCGCGAGTCACGGCTCTAGAATTATGTAAAGACTTCAAGTCAAATATAACATCGCACCGAAGTCATTTAAATGATGCAAATAAATTGCCGACAATTTTGAAATTTCAGCGTGTTCAAGGAACTCTTTAAAATATTTTACTGTCCTAAAGTTCTTTTTGTTTGTAATGCGGTAACTCGATGAAGAAACCTGATAAATAAAGACGGTAAATCTACTTTAAAAAATGTTAAGTATCTCTACTGTCGGCTAGAATTTCCTCTGCTTTTCAGATTGTTTTTTTTTCCCTTTTATAAGAATGTACGGCCATTTGTGTAACGATTAAGCGATTTTTAAATAAGTGTGTGCTTGTTATTTTTTGTAATTATTATGAATTGTGATTCAGTTGTGAATTTGTAAGCGAAAATACCGCGAAATATAAGTGCTTTGCGTAAACTCTGCAACACAGTAAAATCGCAAATGATGGAGAACCCTGCTTAAGTCGAGGATTACTACTGATAGGATTTTTGATAACACAAAATTTGGAAAAGGATGTATACTCCTTTTTTACAAAAGGTTTGCGTACTATGTCATTCCAATCCATTTTCAGGTAAATAAGTTGAAGAATGTTTTCAAAATCTTTTGCATTTTCATGTATAACTACATATCTGTCGTATTCTCAAGTTTTGTAGCTTCTTTAAATTGCTGGCAGTGTGTCACCCTTTTATCTACAATATTTACAGGATATATGGTATTTTTTTATTCGAACGAACGAAAGTGGGTAAAGAAGTATACAATAGGCTCTACGAAGATGTCCAGATTTTTTGACAAAACAAAATAACTCCCAGGATTTTAATGTATTCATCAATTCTTTATTGTTTACATAGATAAAATTGAATTAACGTATAGTTTTAATATGCCTTAAAGACGTTAATGGTGATATGTCTAACAAGCTCTAGATCTATGATAGACTTTTTTCTTAACTTTTTCAATCGTAAACTTCACTTACATATGCAGCAATATGCCTCTTTTACATATATCTGCATACGGAGTTGATCTCTCTAAGTTGATAAGATACCTAAAAGCATGCTCTACATATGTATATATTCTAAAATGAGATAAGTAATTGACAAACAAGTTGATTAAATAAGATTATTCAGCAGTCTTATTCAAAGTCATTATTTAGTTACTTCTATGGTCGATACAATATCCTGGTAAGAAATTACAATTTATCGTTGAGTCAAATGATGGTGACGTCTATTGATACACTGAACTGCCAACGGATTTTCCAGTTATTTCCCGACCATGATACAGTGCAGGGAACTAATTTTGTTACATAAACCAGCATCAGGATCAGCATAAGTAGGATCAGGATATAACTAGCATCAGCATCAGCATTTAAAAAAACAGTATTACTTGGATCCGCATCAGCATGCAAAGGAAAGAACTAGCATTGACCAAAGTAAATACAGATAAAGGAAAGTCATTTAACACAAGTTACAAATAAAATTACCCCTAAAACTATTTTAATGGCTTAAAATAGCGATGCTGTTTTTGAATTATTCACTTCCGGCGAGATAATCCTACTCCTGGTAGCATTACTAGCATTGACCTAATTCTTAGTTTCAAACCAACATCAGGATAAGGATCAAACCAGGATCAGGATAAGGATAACTAGCATCAAAATCAGCAAGCAAAGGAAGCATCAAAATCAGCAAGCATAGGAAGCACCAAAATCAGCATTGATGCTGTAACAAAATTATTTTAGGAGCTCGAGAACACGACTACTTTGACCGGTCGGCTGGAGATGCTCCCTCCTCCATGGCACATGAAACCATTTCCAATATTTTTAGGTCCATGTTCGTTCTCCAATTTTGTATTGTTTTATGTACTTTGATATTGAATACTGTTTGTCATCTATATATTATCCTTCACCTGTCAATAAACATGCACAAGAAATGACTGTCCGTTATTATCAAAGATAATAAGAGACACATTTTTTAAAACATGAAAAGACTTAAAAATATGCCAGTCTTTATTTTCACAATTATAATATCATCTGATCCGTTTTCTTTGATACACTTATTAATCTCACATTTTTGTTAGTATAGATAGGCGTTCAAGGATCAAATACCAGATTTTGCTCAATAATCGCTCTTTGGTGTCCTCCGAATTCTATGCAATGTTCGTCATTAGAGATTCTCAATATTGACACAAGGGATACAAAAAAAAGAACCAGTCAATCAGTTTCATGACATTGAAATGAAATCGCCAGAAGAGATGACATTTCCTCCTCAATCAGAAAAGTAAATTATATAACCATCGACCACTTAAATATTGCACATTTATCTGCTTTGGAACCTGATAAATTCTTGGTCAGTGATGACTGGGGAAACCTTATTCAGTCTGACATGAAAGGAAACATCTTATGGAAAAAATCAACTAATATTTCGGGTATTCGAGGTAGTCATTCGGTCACAACAGAAGGACAACTTCTTTACACATATTTCAATATTAATGCCATATATGTCTCCCAACAAACTAGGAATCGGAACAAGGAAATGGAAAATGGAGCAATTTACTCCTCTTATATCAATGAATACGTATTGGTGGGGATGGAGAAAAAGAATTTCATGGAGGTGACTGAAAAAATAGTCAGATTTAGCAAAGGATGGGTGAAGCTACAAAATATCAATTTGAATGATAAAAGACAAATTTTTTATCTAATTGCATGTTTTATCACAGAGAATATAAACGGTGACATTTGTACCTCTGACTACCTTGCCAGTAAGGTTGTGGTGGTGACAGGGACAGAAGAGTACCGGTTCTCTTACTCTGGTCACCAGGGTCAGATCGGATTCCGTCCCTGTGGAATCTGTACAGATGTCCAGGGACATATTGTGGTGTGTAATGGCTATGAAGATTTTAGTCACCAGTGCTCTAGTGTTCACCTGCTAGACATGGATGGTCAATTTCTATCTTTCCTTCACACCACCGGATGTCCGCCATTTCCCAGTGCTCTCTGTATCAACCATCATCAAATTCTGATCGTGAGTTTAGCCAGTCCAACCGTTAAAGTGTATTTACACTGCAAATAAGAATAAAATTCTACGTACTGCAATGCTTCAATAATCATAATATCGTGTTTCACTTGCAGGTTTTATTTTGTTCAGCGATATTTTTTGTATATGTATATTTCAAAAAAGTATATTTTTTATAAACGTTAAATCAACCGAAAAGATAAACTGTTTTTTTTATCTTCATAGTCAATAAATTGAGATATTTCATATTCCAGCACCTACGTTTTAGTAACAGATATCTTTATGTTCTGAATTGGTTGTCTTAAAAAATTTCTTACTACTTTCCTTTTTAAAACAATAATAATAATGGTCTAGCTATATAGGGGCCTGTATTAAAATTAGAGCTCCACAAAAATGGGGAAGAACACAGTAATTTGGCAAAGGGAAAAAGATATCCTAATTTTGTTTATTCTGAGCATGACATATTAATGAGGTTCGGTCTTGTTTTAGGTAGGCATAAATGATAAGTGCAAAACTGATCAACACATCACAGTGCATCATTAAGGGCTACCTGATATTTACATTATATAAATTGCATTCTAGAAGAACTTGGATTTAATTCTACAAGTGGTAATCCTACTTATACATATTCTTCTCTATCTAAGGAAGAAATTCTTCAGAATCACCTGTCAGTTTTGAATACTTTTAATATTCCACAGAGCCAAAATGAATTTGAACTACCTTATATATATTGGATTCCGAAACTTCATAAGAGTCCTTACAAACAAATATACATTGCAGGTTCCAGTAAATGTTCAACCAAGCCTCTTTCGTTACTTCTCACTAAAATATTGACACTAGTGAAGGAAAAACTTCAAGAGTACTGTACAACTATATATCCAAGAACTGGTGTAAATCAGATGTGGATACTTAAAAATTCTAAAGAACTTTTGGACAATTTGAAATCACAAGACTTTACAAAAATCAACAGCATAAAAAGTTACGACTTTTCAACTTTATACACAACAATTCCCCACGACAAATTAAAATCCAGGCTTTTTGATATCATTGACAGCTGCTTCTTCAACAAAAATGGAACTCGTAAGTTTACTTACCTCTTCATTGGTCATTTGAAAAATTATTTTGTTAAAACAGATTCTGATTGCACACATAAGTACTCTGAAGTTGACATCAAGAAGATGCTTGAGTTTCTGATCGACAATATCTATGTGGTTTTTGGAGACCAGGTATTCCAACAATCTATTGGAATTCCCATGGGTACAAATTGCGCTCCGTTATTAGCAGACTTATTTTTATATTCATATGAAGCAGAATTTATGCAAAATCTTTTACGTGAAAAGAAGAAAACACTTGCTGTGGCCTTCAACTCGACATTTAGATATATCGACGACGTATTGTCAATTAATAATGATAATTTCCATTCATACGTCGACACGATATATCCTGGTGAGCTTGAGATAAAAGATACCACAGAGTCCGACACTTCTGCTTCATACTTGGATATTTTACTTGAAAAAGACACTAATGGTAATATAACAACTAAGCTTTATGACAAACGTGATGATTTTATATTTTCTGTCGTCAACTTCCATTACTTATGCAGCAGTATACCTTCATCACCTGCATACGGAGTATTTATATCTCAGTTGATTCGATATGCAAGAGCATGCTCTGCGTATGAACAGTTTCTTAAACGAGGTAAATTATTGACAAGCAAGTTGATGAAACAAGAATATCAACAGTCTCGTTTAAAGTCATCATTTCGTAAATTCTATGGTCGATACAATGACCTTGTCAGCAAATACAATTTATCATTGAATGGAATGCTGAATGACGTTTTTCATACCAATTGTTTTTTTTTTTTTTTTTTTTTCAAAATCATTTATTCAATAATGTACAATATAACAAGGAGGCAAAACTTCCGCAGAAGCCCTCTAGTAATACCACACCAGGGGTGCCATGAGCTCCCTGGATCGATATAATATTATATAATGTATCTCCAATATTTGAAAACAGAATTTTTTCATATTATACTTATATATATTATTATTGACGTTTCATTTTCTTACATGTACATATACTTAAACATCTCAAGCAAATTGGAACCATTTTCATATTGCTATTAAAGTCTACCATTATACTATTATATGATTATTGACTTCATTTTCGTACATATACATAAATATCTCAAAGCATATTTAAGCATTTTTTTTATATATAATAACAAATTATACGTTTAACACAAACCGAGAATGACCCTTGTTGCAGTGGAGATTGTGTGGAGAAAAAAAAGAAAAAAAGTCTATATCAATCTCACTGTAACTAGTATTTAGGGCCAGGTCACCCTCAAATACGGGTCTTTTTATGTTTTACAGCTAATAAACAATATGTAGAGATTTGTGATAATAAAATTAGATTGTAAAAAAAAAAAACATATCACAATGAATGTATTGTACAAAGACATGAATATTTTTTCCTCACATACATGTATATAGTTTGATCTGGCTTTACATCTTCATTTTATGATATTCATCTTGAACATACTTTAAACATAAAGTTTCCAATTACATGAAAAATGACATGGTAAAAAAAAAAATTAAAAAAAAAAAAAAATTGTGTGCCTTATAGTAGATTAAAAAATGTGAATACATGTACTATTATATACATGTTTATAGTTTATCACGGCATGGGATACTGCCATTTACAGAATTAATACTGTCATTAGTACTATACCTAGTATAAGAGGGAATTTTGAAACATATGATTTATTTTCATTTTGAAATTTGTCAAATCATGTGATTGTAATAGTAAAAAATTCGATTTCATTTCATTTTTGAATGCATTTTTAATACTGAAGTCAGTTATTTTTATATTCTCATATTTAATTTTATTTCTTGTTTTCCATATGACCCATTTAAAGATACATATTAAGATGTTAACAACGGTTCTTTGGGTTTGCGGTTCCTTCAAGTATCCTAATATTATTGTTTGTTGGTCAATTTGTAAAGTTCCATTTATTTGTAGCACATTTTTAATTATATCTTCTAGTAATTTGAGTGTTGGTTTCACTTTTGTGCAATGGTAAAAGAGGTGTTGTTGATTTTCTCTATGATTTTTACACAAGTTGCATAAACCATTGGATAGTCCGATTTTACATAATTTATCTTCGATGTACAAAATATTATGCACGCATTTCCATTGGAATTCTTGAATTTTATTTTTAACTTTCAATTTTGAAATACTGTCCCAAACTAAGTTCCACTGTATGTTATTTTGACATATATTTTCCCATTTTTCTTGACATTTTGGAATTAGTGTCTTGTTTAATAGTGTTTCTATGTCCTTTAACTTAATATCTTCATATGTTACCACATTATTCGTATCTCTTTTTATGAGTAAATTATTATTCAATTTATAAGGGAGTTTTGTTTCGCTTTTAGGTATTGAGTTATTTCTTTTCAGTATTGAATAAAATAGTTTAGGAATGGCTGATTTTATTTTACTATATTCAAATATCCAACATCTTTTGTCTAATAATTTATTAAAAATGGTGTCATTATATTTAAAACAATTTTCCGCTTCATTCCAAATGTCTTTAATTTTTAATAAACCGCTTTTGATAAATGATTCCACATATAGGCCTTTCCCTCGGAATTGAATAAGTTTATTACCAAATAGTGAGAGGTTGAGTATTTCCTCTCGGTTCTCTGGTTCGAATTTTGACTGAAATTCGCTATATGCGATGAGTGCTTTTTTATAAAAACTAGACATGTTATTTAAGGAAATTGGAGATAAATCTGAACAAGTGCATAAAAAATATTCCTGATTTGAATGCATATCTTTACTCTGTAACCAGTATTTACCAATAGCATTCCATGTTTCTAACTTTGAATGCATGATTTTATAAATTGTTTTTATTTGTTTACTTTTTATAAAGTTAAAGATATTTATCATGTTCATCCCTCCTTCATTCTTGCCTAAGCAGCACACATTTCTGTCAATTTTATTCAATTTATTATCCCAAATAAAAGACCAGACAATATCATTTATTTGTTTTGCATATATATCAGGTATTCCCCTCATTTCGATTTCATAGCCAATAATTGGAATTATCAAATTTTTTATTATCAAAGTTTTCCCTTTGAATGTAAGGTTTCTAGTTTTCCAGACATGCAAGCTGTTCTTTATTTTTTCTATTTTTTCCAACCATATTGCATTAGTATCAATACCATATCCATGATTTACACCCAAAGTTTTTATATTAGTTTTTATCCACTGTATCTTTTTAAATTTTGGTGTTTTACCTTTTGATTTGCCTATAAACAGGCCCTTTGTTTTCGAGAAATTGATTTTTGCCCCAGAGGCTTTTTCATATATTTCTAACACATTGAAGGAATGTATTATAGATTCTTCGTCCTTATTAAAAAGTTGTGTATCGTCTGCGAACATATTTATCTTACATTCTATTTTTTCATCTTTGTTAGGAATTAAAATACCCTTTATCTGCGGATTTTGTCTAATAGCACAGGCCATAGGCTCTATTTGAAGAACATATAGCAATGGAGCAATAGGGCAGCCTTGTCTTGCCGATCTTGAGATTGGAAAGTATTTAGATACAAATCCATTAGTTTTAATGCATGTTTTTTTATTAATAAGAAGCATTTTTATCCAATCGCAATATTTTTTACCAAAGTTAAATCTTTTTAATGTTGCTTCTACCCAACCCCATTCAATTCTATCGAACGCTTTTTGTTGATCTAGAAATATAATTGCTCCTTCTAAATCTTCATTATCAGCATAATCAATAATATCTTGAATCAGTCTATTTGCATCACTTATGTTTCTGCCTTTAACAAATCCTTTTTGGTCTGGGTGAATTAATTTCGGTAGAACTTTTTTTAATCTCTCGGCGAGTATTTTAGCTATAATTTTATAATCATTGTTCAGCATTGTTAAAGGTCTCCAGTTTTTTATATCTTCTCTTTCATTCCCTTTATGTATTAATGAGATGACTCCTTTTGTTTGCGAGTCACAAAGTGTAGCCTTATGAAAAATGTGTTTTATAACTTTTGAAAATTCAGTTTTAATTATATCCCAGTATATCTGATAAAAAGTTGATAAAATCCCGTCTTCACCGGGAGATTTATTTGGCTTTAATGACATCACTGCTAGATATATTTCTTGATCGCTTATATCACTATCGAGCATGTTTACATCATAATCGTCTAATTTACATTGTACTTCCGCTAATAATAGTTCCCCACTTTCACTATCCCAACCTTCCGTATTTAGTAATTTGTAATAAAAATTAATTTGCTCTTCGATGATTGAATCAATGTCAGTTTTATAGGTACCATTTTCTGTTTTTATTCTATTCCACAATTTTTTCTCTCCATTACTCTTTTCTAATTGAAAGAAATATTTCGAAGGAGCTTCTCCTTCTTTAAACCATCTACATTTTGATCGTATTATTGCCGCTTCTGTCTTATCTATATAAATTTCTTTTATTTTTTGCTCAAGGTCATTTTGATACTTTTTATTTGTCATAGGATTGTTTTTAATTTCTTCTAATTCTTTTTCTAATTTCTCTAGTTTTTGTTTATTAACATTTAATTTTTTTGACATCTCAATACACAACGTTTTTATCTTATATTTAGTTAAGTCCCACCAGTATAGAATATCCTGACAGTTAACTAAGCTTTTCTTGTAATTTTCCCAGAATTCAACAAATGTTTTTCGGAAGTCGTCGTTTGTTAATGTTTTATGATTCATTGTCCATAACCCAATACCAATTGTTAGTCCATTATTTATACACTGAATTGACCACGGATTTTTTCCGTTATGTCCTGATTATGACAACGAGCACACGGCGGGTGTGACCGGTCGGCAGGGGATGCTCACTCCTCCATGGCACCTGATCCCACCTCTGATGTTTCGGAGGTCCGTGTTTGCTCTGCACTTATTTTGTATATTTGTTTAATGGACGTTGAGATTGAATACTGTTCGTTATTTCCATATCCTTCTGATAGGTACTCTTGGAAACCTTATATTGTAAAAAAGGCATTGTTGGATTTGTCCTATCTTTTATTTATAATTACCTTGACATGCCATGTAAAATTGACTGATGGGGAGATGAGATATTTGCTATCCCTTATCTCACCAGAAATAGCACAATCTATCATTTTCTTGTGGTCTCGCTGAATCCTGATGGTGTGCGCCAAACCAAAAAGTGTTTTGTCGGTACAAACGCCAATGCCAGATCGATCGTTTCTTATGAGATGCGCTGCACTAAAATTGATGATCTGAAAGGCCAAAGGTCGATGGTGAGGAGAAACAATCAACGTATTTAATTATCAAAATATCTAAGATGTCTGAGATTACAAGTGACAGATATATATATGCGTATGTGATGTGTATTTTATCATTGAAACAATAACTTATAGAACACAGATCTTTAGAAGATAAACATATTTAAATACAAAAATTATTGTTTTTGGTAAATAATGAACCTTTTGTACGCCTATCTTTCCATTATTTGAAAACAGTTTATCTTTATTCCATAATATTATGGTTCTTTTATTCTCTTTAAATTCTGTTCAATATACAAAGAATTAACATTTAAATGTTTTGTTGGCAGAGGTAGCAGATGTAAACTGCATAAAACCTGAAGAAACATACATTATTTGTGGCTGGTACTAATCATGACTGGAATGGCATTGTGATAAGATTTATTAATCGGAGAAGAAGGTAATGGCTTCAATGCATTTCTTTTAAATTTTGATTTTAGTGTATACTAGAAAGTATTTCCGCTTATAAATGTCTTCCTTACACTATGGTTTATGTTAAAACTTTATTTTCAAGTTTGTTTTGATTACCAATAATGGACCAAGTACCGGATACAGCCCAGCACTTTATCGAGTGTGACACAGAATCATGTAGGGATTTTTCTGCGTTTTATTGTAATACCTGTTATCAGAAAATCTGCTGTCAATGCGAACAGTTTCATTTAGATCAAAACAATGGACACGATATTGTCCATTATCATGAGAAAAAAAGAAAACTTCCTTTAGAAAAATGTATGATCCACCCCACAAATGACATTAATGTACACTGTGACGTGTGCCAGGATCCCCTTTGTTATATGTGCTTTGCCCAACATCACAGTGATCATGATTTCAGTGACCTTGAATCAATTTACAATGACATTCTACAGCAATGTCAGAAGGAAGTTACTCATATTTGGGAAAGAGAAATCCCTAGAGCTAGAGATTATGCTGCCTTACTTGAGAAAAAGAAAGAAAATGTTAAGAAAGAAATTGCTAAGTTTAGAGTTTCCATGAAGGAAAGAGCAGATGAACTAAAGAGTGCTATTGACAGTACACTAATTGATAAAAATAAAGAACTGACTGAAATAGAGAACTCTATGATATCTGATACAGTAGAACAATTGAAGGAAACAAAGGAATATATAAATTACCTGGAAAAATTGATTACAGATTGCGAGAGTAAAATGTTTTCAATCAAACCCACTGAACTCATGGATCTCCATAAAGATATTTCTCTAGCCACCCTAAAAAGACCTAGCGAAACTGAACCAAAACTACAGTTGTTCACACTATGCACACTAAATAAAGAAGAAATAGTCAAACAACTAGAAATAGGAAAAAAAGACGTAGATTCGTCTGAAAAGTTGTTTGACCCTTCGTCTGTCAAAAAGATACATGAAGTACCAACCGCGGCATATAGAATTTACCATTTGTCCCCCTCGCCCCCAGATAAATTTTGGGTCATCGATGGCTTTGGAAATCTAACTCAGTCTGACATGAAAGGAAAAATCTTATCAAGGGGGATTTCGACAAGCTTATGGTACATGTATATCATAGGGAACCACACAGTCACAAGAGAGGGAAAGCTTCTTTACACTGATTATGGTAAAAACTCCGTCTATAGGGTAACTGGTGAGAAGACCATCAACAAACTAATTGACACATGGACCTGGGGTCCTGGAGCGATCTACTCTTCTCCCATCAATGGACACCTTTTAGTTGGGATGGAGCTAAATTCTGACTGGAAAATAACCAGGTACAACAGCGAAGGAAGGAAATTATTGGAAATACAACATGTTCAAGAGGATAAAAAAGTACAAACTCTCTACCAAAGAGATGATAAAAGACAGACTCTTTATCAAAGCGTTTACTTCATCACAGAGAACATGAATGGCGACATTTGTGTATCTGACTTTAAAGCCAAAAAGGTGGTAGGGGTGACCAGATCAGGTCATTTTAAGTTCTCTTACTCTGGTCACGACCCTCAGTTCGAATTCTGTCCCTATGGCGTCTGTACAGATGTTCTTGGGCATATTTTGGTGTGTAGTAGCTATTATAGACTTGATAAAAGTTACTCAAGTGTCCACTTGCTGGATAGTAATGGAGAGTTCATAACTCTATTGCTCGAACCGGAAAATTGTCCTTTATTGTCCTGCGCTCTTTGTATTGACGACAAACACAATTTCTTGGTTGGGGGAAGAGATAGTTCTTCTGTCTATGTGTATAAGTATTTGCAAAATATGGAAAAATGATATGTTATCTATTGAATTGGTCATGTTTGATCAGTTTATGTTACAACACTTGCTGGCTTGAACTCATTTCAAACACAGCAATAAAACGATTGTATTTCTGTTACTGATTTGTTTACCCACCCTAACAAAAAATACTATAGTTAACTATGGTTAACTATAGTTAACTATAGTTTACTATAGTTAACTATAGTAAATCAAAGTGTCAAAGTTTTTGCCAAAGTTTTTCAAAGTGTCAAAGTTTTCGCCAAAGTTTTTCAAAGTGTCATAGTTTTCACCAAAGTTTTTCTAAGTGTCAAAGTTTTCGCCAAAGTTTTTCAAAGTGTCAAAGTTTTCGTCAAAGTTTTTCAAAGTGTCAAAGTTTTCGTCAAAGTTTTTCAAAGTATCAAAGTGTTCGCCAAAGTTTTTCAAAATTTTCGTCAAAGTTTTTCAAAGTCTCAAAGTTTTCGCCAAAGTTTTTCAAACTGTCAAGGTTTTCGTCAAAGTTTTTCAAAGTGTCAAAGTTTTCACCAAAATTTTTCAAAGTGTCAAAGTTTTCGCCAAAGTTTTCGCCAAAGTTCTTCAAAGTACTGTATCTGAATTTTTCAAAGTATCCAAGTTTTCGATTAAGTTTTACAAAGTATTAGAGACTGCGATAATGTGTTTCAAAGAGTCAAAGTTTTCGACAAAATTTTGCAAAGAATAAAAGTTTTTGATAAAGTTTTTTAAATTGTCAAAGTTTTTAATAAACTTTTTCAAAGTTTTAAAGCATCCACGATTTTGATAAAATTTTTCGAAGAATCCATGTTCGATTAAGTTTTTCGAATTATCCAAAATTTCGATTACGTTTTTCGAAGTATCATAGTTTTCGCCAAAGTTTTTCAAAGTGTCAAAGTTTTCGCCAAAGTTTTTCAAAGTGTCAAAGTTTCGCCAAAGTTTTTCAAAGTGTCAAAGTTTTCGCCAAAGTTTTCGAAAGTATCAAAGTTTTCGTAAAAGTTTTTCAATGTGTCCAAGTTTTCGCCAAAGTTTTTCAAAGTGTCAAAGTTTTCGCCAAAGTTTTTCAAAGTATATATCAAAGTTTTCGTCAAAGTTTTTCAAAGTGTCATAGTTTTCGCCAAAGTTTTTCAAAGTGTCAAAATTTTCGCCAAAGTTTTTCAAAGTGTCAAAGTTTTCGCCAAAGTTTTTCAAAGTGTCAAAGTTTTCGCCAAAGTTTTTCAAAGTGTCAAAGTTTTCGCCATAGTTTTTCAAAGTGTCAAAGTTATCACTATAGTAAATCAAAGTTTTCAAAGTGTCAAAGTTATCAATATAGTTAACTATAGTAAATTATAGTTAACTATAGTATTTTTTTGTTAGAGCAAGTATGACTGTTATACACTACGTTATTTGGCATATCAATCACTTTTGTTTAAAGGGGAAAAAGTTAATAGATGATTAAGATGATTTTGAAGTCATATTAGTGAGTTGCTTCAGAATTATTAATAAAACCCAAGGTATCAATATGTATCAATAGGTATCAATATGTACTTCCTTATTTATATATCATATTTCATGCTTTTCTTTAAATGTACATCGATTTCATCTTATCCGATGAAGTATAAAGCTTAATTTCGACATAATGAATTTCAGGATCTATATAAAAACATTCATAATAAATACACAGGTCGAAATGTCCACAAAGAGATGCGATTCATTTTGAATATGCATGAATTGTTACATGTGTGTGTATTTATAATATATTTACATAAACATTATTTGGATTGCTGTTTTTAAATAAAAGATACTTTAGATTTTTATCTCTCTTACCTCATTACAAAGGCGATTTTACTCCGTACATGCAGTTTACAGTAGCCCAATGGTTTATGTCAGAATTTGAGATTTTTTCACCAATTCTATACAGTTAATTATTTGACCTTCATACTTGGATATTTTACTTGAAAAAGACACAAATGGTAATCTAACAACCAAGCTATATGATAAACGTGATGACTTTAACTTTTCTATCGTCAACTTCCCTTACTTATGCAGCAATATACCTTCATCACCAGCATACGGAGTATTTATATCTCAGTTGATTCGATACGCAAGAGCATGCTCTACGTATGAACAATTTCTTAAACGAGGTAAATTATTGACAAGCAAGTTGATGAAACAAGAATATCAACAGTCTCGTTTAAAGTCATCATTTCGTAAATTCTATGGTCGATACAATGACCTTGTCAGCAAATACAATTTATCATTGAATGAAATGCTGACTGACGTTTTTCATACCAATTGTTAGTCCATTATTTATACACTGAATTGACTACGGATTTTTTCCGTTATTTCCTGATTATGACAATGAGCACACGGCGGGTGTGACCGGTCAGCAGGGGATGCTCACTCCTCCATGGCACCTGATCCCACCTCTGATGTTTCGGAGGTCCGTGTTTGCTCTGCTCTTGTTTTGTATATTTGTTTAATGGACGTTGAGATTGAATACTGTTCGTTATTTCCATATCCTTACTTTAATTGATAATTTGTTTACCGGTAATTAATGCACTTTATTTTGTGATTTTTCTTTGAATTTGTTTTAATATAATGTAATTATGCTTCATCTGAATACGTTCAACATAGAAACCAGTGTCTTTCATCAAAGTAAATCCCAACTATTTTGAGTGAAGAACCTGAGCTATATGAGTACCACTATGCACTGATACTTGGTGATTTTCGTGGGGACAATAACAACAGGGTTTCAATGGGGAGTTTACTAAAGAGAAAACAGTCGAATTCATTTAACTTTTTCTATGTCTAGAATATGGCTAGGTCTTCTCTGGTCAATTTCCTTGACGATGGACATAAATAGCACAGGCTTTTTAATGGCATTTTTGCTTTGCAATTTAACTTATATTTTTGAATAAATGGGAAAAAAAACCCATACCGTACCTGTTATTAAATTGACCTTTAGAAATTGGGGGAGGATAATATGTATGCAGTTTGTTTTATGCATTTAATTAGTACAAGGCAGTCTATTATGAAAGCAACTTGTCGTATGTCTGATGATGTTAATTTTATTGTGAGTGTCAAAATTAGATTAAAATAAATATTTACCTAATATCTCTCTAGCCTCCTGCAGTGCTATATGAAGGGGCGTGGAAAGTATTATCGCATATGTGATATGGAATATATCACCATAGAAAGATCGAAGAAAATCACCGCTTTAATGTGATAATTATGCATTGTACATATTATGAGTTCATCAAATCTTTTTTTATGTACAGAACATGGCTAAGTTATTGATTAAGTATACATATGGCATTTAAAGTTGAGTTACTTGATGGAGTATACAAATACAGTAACTGTTTTATTTGGAAGCACTGAAGAATTATCTGAATAGTGTTCTCATTTTGTTGTTTTACTTTAAAGCTTTCTGCTTTTTTGTTACTATCTAGTAATAATACGTAGAAGTCTACTTTGTTTATCAATAAATTCTGATTTGAAATAAATTGTGATTGTTATTGAATGAAAGCTCTTTTGAAAGCTCAGCGCAGTGAAACATCACTTTACTTATCATGTTGACTAAAACATAAATCGCACTTCATTCAAACACAACCCATTCAAGAACTCCCGAGTCCGGGTATTGTATGCAATGATAGGATATTTTTACACATGCGCTGATACGGATCTGCGGGGCTGTTACGGGTCGATATCACGTTCTTAGTAATTTAAGAATTTGAGATCAGGTGCCATAGAGGAGTGAACATCCTCTGCTGACAGGTCACACCTACCTTGTGGTCTACATTGTGATCGGTAAATAACGGAAATCAGTGCATTTGACTCAATGATAAATTGTGTTTGCTGACACGGCCATTGTATAGACTGTAGAACTTGTAAAACAACGACTTAAAAAGAGCCTGCAGATATTCCTGTTTCATCAGTTTGTTTATACTTTACCTCGTTTTAGAAAATTGTTTATACGACGTAGAAATAAAGTTTCTCAATGCAATATTTACATTGTACATGTACGGCACCGCGGGCGGGCCAGGTAAAAAATAACATTTTTATTTGTTCGGACGAATTAGTTATTTGTTCGGACAAATTAGTTATTTGTTTGGACGAATTAGATACTCGTTCGGACAAATTAAAAATTCGTAAGGATGAATTAGAAATTCGTTCAGACGAATAAAATATTCGTTCTGACGTATTAGGAATTTGTTCGGAAAAATAGGATATTTGTTCGGACAGCTGTTCGGATAAATTAGCTATCTGTCCGGACGTATTAGAAATTTGTTTGGACAAATTAGTTATTTGTTCGGACGAATTAGTTATTCGTTGGGACAAATTAGTTATTGGTTTGGACGAATTAGTTATTCGTTCGGACATATTAGAAATTCGTTCGGATGACATCTAAATTTACCGACTCGCAAATCATAGAAACAACCTGGGATCAATACAGACTGGATCGTTTTTGGTAAGTCTTCTCAATTCACAAACAGGAATATTTAATCAAAAAGTCAATGAGGATCTTTTTTTTTTCATTTTATACACCGCATATGTACCAGATTGATTCATTGAATGTTTTACGCCGAGTCAGCAATATTTCAGCAATATATGTTGCAACCACTATTGAAATAACGACCTCTATTGAAATAATTATATCAATAGTGGTTGAGAGTGCATTTCAATAGCAAACGTAGTGTGTAACCACTATTGAAATACGACTACAATTGAAATAATTATTACAGTAGTGGGTGAGCGTGTATATCAATAACAAACATAGGTAATAACCACTATTGAAATACGACCGCTATTGAAAAAAATTACTTCAATGGTGGGTGAGAGTACATTTCAATATGATGACCATAGGTTTCAACCACTTTTGAAATACGGTCAGTATAGAAAGTAAAGTTTCAACGCTTTTTTTATTTTTTATCCAAAATTTCACAAAAATTGGATTTGGGGTGAAAAATATATAGATTAATAATTTAAGTGCATAAAATAATTAGGGTTGTTTTAGTGAGACAAAATTTATTTATGTTGTAGAAATTTATTGTTTGCAGCATTTTTAATGAAATCAGACCAAAATATAGATACCAATCCAGGCATCCATATTTTGTTTGTTTAATCTGTCCTTAAATGAAGATTTAGATAGTTATTGAAATAGTGATTTCAAAAGTGATTTAAATAATTATTTTCAAGTTGATAGTTGCTGATAATGCTTCAAAACTAAAATCATATTTTAATCCATATTGAAATCTTAATTTCAAAAGTAAACATTATTTCAATAGTGGTTGCAACTAATGTGAATCTCACCCACTATTGAAATAATTATTTCAATAGTGGTCGTATTTCAATAGTGGTTACTTAATATGTTTGCTATTGAAATGTACTCTCAACCACTATTGATATAATTATTTCAATAGTGGTCGTTATTTCAATAGTGGTTGCTACAAATATATCGGCAACATATGTATCAGAAACAAATAACTAAATCGTCCGAACGAATTTTTAATTTTTTCGGAACGAATAACTAATAATAGCAGCTTCGAATTTATATTACACCCTACTTGATTTTTATATAATTTTATTGCATGTAATGTACTGCAGATAACAAAATAAGGTAAGGTAAAGAATAATTACGTTTTGAGTGAATTAGATGATGTTCTACATGTAGGGTCCGGGAAAGGCGTCATTTTATTATATGTGTTCAGATGTAAACATTCGACAGAAAAAAAAATCCAGAGAGCCAACTAATATTATGTAGCATTATACTTTATTTTCATGCAACCCTTATCTCGTATTTAGTTATTGTGCTCTATATGAATTATCTAGCCTCATTCTTCTCTCGTGAAGATCTGCACCTGTGGAAATATCGATTGTGCCCGGATTTAAAATGCCCTCATACATTTGCATACAAACTGTATATTACGCCATTCAATACAAATGGCTGACGGG